>NC_142687.1:77461515-77764545 GCF_056320005.1 Nelumbo lutea
ATGGCATACATGATGCTTCCTACGACAGAGGCATAGGGAACGTCTTTCATGCCATCAATCTCCTCAGAAGTCTTGGGAGACATTTTTTTGGAGAGAGTGACTCCGTGCCTGAAAGGAACATTTCCTTTCTTGGAGTTCTCCATGCTGTATCTTTTGACTATTTTGTCATTGTAAGCAGATTGGTATAATCCTATTATCCACTTCGATCTATCTTTATAGAGTCGAAGACCTAGTATATAGGAGGCTTCTCCAAGATCTTTCATTTAGAATTGCTGCGAAAACCATACTTTCACCATAGTTAACATTCCTACATCATTCCTAATGAGTAGAATCTACATACAGAACCAAGAAGGTAACCTTATCTCCACTGTACTTCCTGTAGACACAGGGTTCATCCGGATTCTGCTCAAAGTCAAACGATTTGACAGTAGAGTCAAAACGGATGTTCCAACTTCTAGAATCTTGCTTAAGTCCATAAATGGATCTATTAAGTTTACATACCATGTTTTCCTGACCTGCAACAATGAAGCCTTGCGGCTGTTGCATATAGATATCTTCAGTAAGATCTCCATTCAGGAATGCAGTTTTGACATCCATCTGCCAAATCTCATAATCATGGTATGCGGCTATAGCTAGTAGGATCCTAATGGATTTAAGCATGGCCACAGGCGAAAAGGTTTCCTCATAATCGATGCCTTCTTTCTGAATGTACCCTTCCGCCACCAGACGAGCTTTGAAGGTCTCAACCCTACCATCGGGGCCCTTCTTCCTCTTGTAAATCTATTTGCAACCAATTGCTTTTACCCTGGAGGGTGGATCTACTAGAGTCCAGACTCCATTGGTCTCCATTGAGTCCATCTCTGCTCTCATGGCCTCCACCCACTTTTGGGAATCTATGTCCAACATAGCTTCCGCGTAAGTCACAGGATCCTCCTCACTAGTCAATGTTTCCACCAGGTAACTATCTTAGTCATAACCATAACGGGCCAGTAGCCTGGATACCCGAGTGGATCTTCTAGGTTGGTCACTACCTAGACCTAGTGGGACATCTCCCACTGCTCCTGAGCTCTCGTCATCAAAAACAACTTCCTGACAATGGGTATCCAAGATGTAATCGGTTTCCAAGAATTTTGCATTTCGACTGCAGAACACTTTCTGCTCACTTGGGTCATAGAATAGGAAACTTACAGAGCCTTTTAGGTAGCCTACAAAAAGGCAACGGCTGGTCTTGGATTCCAACTTGTCTGCACTCATTCTTTTAACGTGTACTGGACAACCCCAAATCATCAAGTGTCTAACATTTGGTTTCTTTCTAGTCCAAAGTTCATATAGAGTGTTCGGAACTGATTTGGTTGGAACTTGATTCAGCACGTAAATCGCTATCTCTAATGCATAAACCCAAAAGGATGTGGGTAACTCTGAGTGTATGAGAAGCGAACGGACCATATCCAATAAGGTCATATTCCTCCTCTCTAAAACACCATTAAGTTGTGGTGTAGCAGGAGGAGCTAATTAAGATACTATCCCATTGTCCTTTAAGTAGTTCCAGAATTTGTCAGAGAGATAATTGCCACCTCGATCTGATCAAAGGGTTTTAATTTCTCTCCCTAACTGTTTCTCGACCTCTTCTCTAAACTCTTTGAACTTTTCAAAGGATTAGACTTGTGTCTCATTAGGTACACGTAACCATATCGTGAGAAATCATCTGTGAAGGTGATGAAATAAACGTGTTGATTTTGTGTCCTAACACTCAGGGGACCACATACATCAGTATGTATTAGGTCATGTGTGCCTGTACATCTTTCAGGCTTACCGTCAAATGGTCGTTTTGTCATCTTGCCTTGTAGGCAAGGCTCACAGGTGGGAAGATCTTCTACGGTTAGAAAATCCAAAGGACCATCATTTACCAACCTTGTGATTCGGTCAACACCGATGTGGCCAAGTCGGTAATGCCATAGACACGTGGGATTAACTGTATCACAGGCTCTCTTCTTGTGGATTTCAACCGACGTAGTTTCATTTATGTTAGTTTCTAGAGAAGGATGTAGAACATAGAGACCGTTCTCTAGTTCCCCGTATGCGATGAATTTGTTGATTCTTTTAATAGTAATCGTTTTACTAAAGAAGACAGAATAACCATCTGCACACGGTTTTGAGACAGAAATCAAATTTCTCCTTAAATTTTGCACATAAAGACAGTCTTTCAGTACAATTTTTCCTTCTCTAAAAATTAACTCCACGGTTCCTATGGCCGCGGCTGCAACAGTTGCAGTAGTCCCCAAGTAGAGTGTGACTTCTCCTTCACTCAGCCTTCTGCTTACCTTGAACCCCTTAGTGAGTTACACGCATGAGTTGAATCCCCAGAGTCAATACACCTGGATGCAGAAGCTACCAATAGATTGGTTTCTATAACACAAGTTTTGAGATTACCTTTCTTGGATTCTAGGTAGGCAGGATAGTTCCTTTTCTAATGGCCGGTCTTCTTGTAGAAGTGACAGGCATTTGATGCTTTGTCTTTCTTCTGCTTCATGGGTTTGGTAGCCTTCTTCTGGGGCTTTCTCTTTGCCTTCCTTTTCTTGCCTAATTTGCTAGTTTCAACAAGCATGGCAATGGGCTCATCCTTTTTAATCAATTCTTTGGCCCTCTACAACATATTGATGAGTTCCTGCAAGCTGATGTTCAGCTAGTTTATGTTGTAGTTCATGATGAATGGATTAAAGGATGGAGGCAGAGAGTTGATAATAGCATTGATCTGTGTTACCAGATCTAGCCCGGATCCAAGAGCCTTCAGCTCATTGATATAACCCATCATCCGGAGACAATGGTCGTGAACTTGTTGGCTCTTGGACATCTGCGTGGCCATGAACTATTTCAAAACCTTCTGTCGAGTAGAACGATTATGCTTTTCGTACATTGTCTTGAGACTAACCAATACGTCCTTGGTAAGTTCGATCTTATCGAACTGCCTCTGAATTGGATTGTCCAAGGAGGCAATGATATAGTAGTGGGCAAGGGAGTTTTCTCCTCCCATTCTTGGTATTCTCTTCTACGGGCCTCAGAAGCCCTATCTCCCGGACGATCCGGGGCAGGATTCTTGGCTATCTTATCCAACTTTTCAGAGGTTAAGACCAACATAAGGTTCTTGTACCAGTCAGCATAGTTTGGGCCCTTAAGCTTGTTGTCGTCAAGAAGCTTTAGAAATGATCCGTTTGCCATTTTCTGATAAAAAAGCAAACATCAGTCCACAACCTAATTTGATTCATGTTCATTACATAGATATGGATTTTAATCTATGTTCCATTTTCATTTATTCATCTCTGAGATTTCCCTCCTTTCTCAGGGACGGAGACTAAGGGTTGTCTCTGGAAATGTGGGAAATCACATAGGATGCATGGAGCCAACTGTATCAGCTGCATAACCCCACCACCTTTCTATGAAGGATCATATCCACTCATCATATGAGTTTTCCCTTTGACCTCTGCCAGACAAGGTTCAAAGCCATTTTCAGGTAAACCTTTCTGTCTAGTGAGTGCTTACCCATCATGTTCGTGAACTCCAAGGTACCATGAGAGAGTTCCCATTTTCTGGTGAAGTCCCTCCCACATCAGTCTATGACGCCCCTATCATCTCATGAAACACTCAGACAAGCCCAATAGCAAATGGATAGCCCATTTTCTGGTGCGTTTCCTCATTACTGAAGGACCAATCCTCATGCTAATGATGAAAGGCCTTTAGAGAGTTCATCATATGAATCTCCCTATCACTTGCACTCATATTAGCTGGAGGGAACAGTTATTACGCCCTAGTTTGATTTAGGTTAAACAAAAGTGGCTCCCAATGACTTTCATAAAGTCAAATTTTGGTGGGCCTTAATCGGCTAGGGTTCTGCACGTAACCTCTTGATGAGGTGTGGGGCCCACCACTGAGGGAGATCATCCAATGACCAAAAGGGACACCATGGCAATGATGTGCACTCAGCCATGGTGTGCACAAGAGCCACTGTCGATTGAGCATGGGCCAAGCACTTATGGACCATGTACGTAGCACATCACACATGCATACATCTCATGCAGGGATAAATTGATCCAATCAATTAATCCTCTGTAAGGTCCATTGGAAGCCCGCTTTAAATCCAAAATATTAACCATTAATATTATCTAGGTAAATGGGCTGAATTAGGGTTACCCACTTCGGCCCATATAGCTTTATCCTTTTCAGTGGGCTTTTAGTAGTTTTAACTATTTAAAACTGGGCCTTTACAGGTTGGGCCAAATTGACCATTTAATTAAATATCAATCCTCAGGCCCATTAGTGGGAAAATTAGGGCTGACTTTCAGCCTTGATTAAACCCTAGATTTGGTCCAAACAGTTTGAACCAATCTTGGTTCGAATGGGTCTAGGGTTTGATCTTTAATAAAATCTTTAATTCAAGAAAATAATCTAAAATTAAAGAACTGATAAAAGAAAATCAAGAATCAGTCAATCAGGGCTGTTCGCACAATCCATCCTGCAAAATAGAGGTTAGATCACAGTTTGTAGTTTCATAAACTGCAAATCGTAGATTATAGTTCCCATCTGCGAAATCATCATCTCTGCGAAATCTCCTTTTCTGCGCCGCCATCTTCGATCCAAAATAAAAATAAATAGAAATCCTATTTTTATTATAATTACATCAGATTGAATGCCTAATACATTGAGTCTAAAAAATAAAAAATAAAAATTATTTACAAACCAAATGTAATAAATCAAGGAACTATAAATCTTGTAGTTTTCCCTGTGCAAACCAAGAACTTGATCTCCTCTTGTACGAACAGCCCATAAATCAAGAAAATCATAAAGAATTATTCTAAACAATAATCAGATTTATATAAAATTAATTTCAGATTATTTGCCCATCAATTTCGGGGACAATTTCCCATAACCCATATCTGTGCAAATCGGGTAGAACGCCTTCTGCCCATTTGCGTAGGTTTAAATCTGAAACAAATTGGTCCAAGATTTGAACCATGGCTCTGATACCACTGAAGGGATAAGATATCCATCACATGGACGCCCAAAGATTGCGGAATAAGGGGGCAAATTTCAAAAATTTTTCTCTCCCTTCAATTGGGAATCGCATTCCCTATTTAGAAAATCATATTTTCAATGATCATTCTTGAACCATAAACTAAACCAGATCTGAACCAAAAGGAGTAAGGAGGGATTATACCTGATACGGAGAAATAGTATCTCCCAACAGAGGTGTTCACGCCCAAGGAAGGATCCAAAATCTGCTCCCACTGAAGATGGCGCAGTGTAGGATGAAGCAGAATCAACAGTGTTCTTCCAAAAGAACTTGACCCTTCGTGAGAATCAACAGGATGGCTTGTGAATACAGCTCCAAAAAAGATTGATATCAAGATCGAATCTTGATTACTCCTGTAGAGAGGAGGAGATCGAACTGCTGGAGGTGGCGACTGTAGGAAGGAGGCGGCAAGAGAGTATTTGCAGGGTGCAGAATTCTCTCTTCTTGTAATTTCAGCTCTGAAGACAGGAGTTGTGTGTTGCATGTGTAAAGGCTGCCGCCCCCTCCTCAATGGTCATACGCTTAACCTCTCATCCACCTAGTAACACCCAGGGATTGTGGGCAGATGCAAGATTAGCCCATCAGGTTTTATCCTCAATGGTCGTACACTTAACCTCTCAGCCCATAATGATCACACACTGTCCGACAAGAGAGGACCTCTCCCTCGGCTGCAAAGAACAATGTTGCACTCTCTGCTTATATGGATCCTAAGAATTAAAATCTTTTGCAAATCATTTCAAAACCATAATATATATACCTTTATATCTCATATAAAATATATTTTGCAAAAACAAATCTCAATGATTGAAATCGGCTGCCGGTAGTCTTGGTTTCCATCAATGAGAGTGCATCATCGTGAAGGGATGTGAGATCCATCCCATGGACGCCCAAAGATTGCGGAATAAGGGGGCGAATTTCAAAAATTTTTCTTTCCCTTCAACAGGGAATCACATTCCCTATTTAGAAAATCATATTTTCAAAAATCATTCTTGAACCTTAAACTGAACCAGATCAGAACCAAAAGGAATATGAGAGAATTATACCTAATACGGAGAAGTAATATCTCCCAACGAAGGTGTTCACGCCCAAGGAAGGATCCAAAGACTGCTCCCACTGAAGATGGCGCAGTGCAGGATGGAGCAGAATCAGTAGTGTTCTTCCCCAAGAACTCCGTCCTATGCAAGAATCAGTAGAATGGTACGTGAGCACAGCTTCCTTTCAATTCTTTCTCAAAGAACTAAAGTCAAGATCCAATCTTGACTTCTCCCACAACTGGAGATCGAACTAGCAAACAGGGTGGCAAGAATAGGGAGACGGCAAGAGAGTATTTGCAGGGTGCAGAATTCTCTCTTCTTAATTTCAGCACTAAAGAGGATCTGATGTATATCTCCTAAAGGCTGCTACCCCCTCCTTCTTTTTGTTAACATAAAAGATCAGCTTCTAATCCCATTAGGAGCTGCTTATCCAAATCATATTTGGATCAGCCTTCTCTTCTAATGATAAGGATAAACCCTTATCTTATCTGCAAATTAGATCAGCTTTCTCCTAATCCCATTAGGAGGTTTCTAGATCTGAATCACATTCAGATCTGGACTCTCTGAGTAGATAGGATTAAGACCCTATCCTATCAGCTAATCCATCTCAGAATTCGCTCCTTTAATTAACTAAATAAATAGCCCAATTCAAAATGGGCTTTAGGTCCATTAAGCTTATGTGCTCACTTAACCTTCCTAACTGCTACCCAGTTGGGCTTCCTTGTATGGCGTGGGAGCCAAGCATTGATCTACACATCAGCCACATGGGTTCGGCCCAGCCTTTGTTACAAGGCCTGGTCAAATACACTGTTAAAGACAGTGCACCCCCTGAAACCCATCGAATTGGCTCTATGGGCCCAACACTTACCCTAAGTGGTCCCTGGGCCAAGCCACCTTTTAACACCCAAGGACTGTGGGCAGATGCAAGATTAGCCCATCAGGTATTATCCTCAATGGTCTTACACTTAACCTCTCAACCCTTAATGATCATACACTGCCCGACAAGAGAGGACCTCTCCCTCGGGTGCAAGGAACAGCGTTGCCTCTCCGCTTATATAGATCCCGGGAATTAAAACCCTCTTGTAAACATTTTAGAAACCAAAATTTATATACTTTTATATCTCATATAAATATATTTTGCAAAACAAATCTCAACGATTGAAATCGACTGCCGGCAGTCTTGGTTTCCAACAGTGAGAGTGCATCCCCGATCATTACCTTTGTCCGACAAAGGGGCTGATCCTGTCACTATGATCACCCACTCAGATGAATTCTCGGATTATCCCAACATACCCAGGTTTTGACCCCCACAAGGATCTCACTGATTGGTACATCAAAGACAGCCCGATCCGACACCTAGTGCAGTATCATAATCGAGTTTAGGGATCGGGTGTAACTTTCTAGTTTTTCCCATCAATCTCCAAGGTCCAGGGAAATACTGAAAATCTGGTCCAGTTCAAAGATTCAATTAATCTCACACTGTATGTGCCTAGGGTCTCACCCCGGTAGCTGAGACAAGTCACCCTAACTGACTTGGTGGCACCACAGTGTCAACCTTGTCAGGATAGGTCTCCCCAGACCGACCCACTGGCTGTGAACATTCTAAACTAACACGAGTCTCAATAAGTGTCCAGTTTAAGGGTATTACAAAGAAACATACCAGGGGAACATGAATCAAATATGCACTTTTATTCATTTACAATAAACTCAAAAAGTACATCAATTTTGATTGAAGCTAAGGGCATACTAAACTGTCTAACAACTCCCACTTGCACTTAGGTCCAATCAGGTACTAGCCAGAGTCCCATGCTTTCCACGTGTTTCTCAAACACTTTCTGTGATAGTGGCTTAGTCAATGGGTCTACCACATTCTACACTGATGCTACCTCTTACTATCATCCTCCCATAGGTCCAGTGTTGTCATACAACAATGGAATGGGTGATGTGCTGAATTCCAAATTCATGAATGAACACCTTCATTCATAAGGCAGCCTCACTTACGGCAATGCGCTCGGCTTAGGTTGTGGACTATTAATTTTCAACTTAGGACCCCTGTTTGCTGACACTCAGGGAACAACACACGATCCTATCGTGAAAATATATCCAGATGTAGACTTTCTATCATCTGGGTCTGACTGGAAATGGGCATATGCATACCCTTGGATCTATAGTGAGATACCGTCGAATACTAGACAAAACTCTTTTGTCCTTCGAAGGTACTTAAGTATGTTTATCATAGCAGTCAAATGCTCCTACCCTGGGTTGGCCTGAAATATGCTTATTACACTCACTGCCTGAGCAATGTAAGGACGAGTGCACAGCATGGCATACATGATGCTCCATACGGCAGAGGCATAGGGAACGTCTTTCATGCCATCAATCTCCTCAAAAGTCTTGGGAGACATCTTCTTGGAGAGAGTGACTCCGTGCCTGAAGGGAACATTTCCTTTCTTGGAGTTTTTCATACTATATCTTTTGACTATTTTGTCAATGTAGGCAGATTGGGATAATCCTATTATCTGCTTCGATCTATCTCTATAGAGTCGAAAACCCAGTATATAGGAGGCTTCTCTAAGATCTTTCATGGAGAATTGCTGTGATAGCCATATTACACCGTAGTTAACATACCTACATCATTCCCAATGAGTAGAATGTCATCTACATACAGAACCAAGAAGGTAACATTATCTCCATTGTACTTCCTATAGACACAGGGTTCATCCGGATTCTGCTCGAAGTCAAATGATTTCACGGCGGAGTCAAAACGGATGTTCCAACTTCTAGAAACTTGCTTAAGTCCATAAATGGATTTATTAAGTTTACATACCATGCTTTCCTGACCTGCAGCAATGAAGCCTTGCGGCTGCTGCATATAGATATCTTCAGTAAGATCTCCATTCAGGAATGCAGTTTTGACATCCATTTGCCAAATCTCATAATCATGGTATGCTGCTACAGCTAGCAGGATCCTAATGGATTTAAGCATGGCCACAGGTGAAAAGGTTTCCTCATAATCGATGCCCTCTTTCTAAGTGTATCCTTTCACCACCAGACGATCCTTGAAGGTCTCAACCTTACCATCGGGGCCCTTCTTCCGCTTGTAAATCCATTTGCAACCGATTGCTTTTACCCCGGAGGGCGGATCTACTAGAGTCCAGACTCCATTGGTCTCCATTGAGTCCATCTCTGCTCTCATGGCCTCCACCCACTTCTGGGAATCTATGTCCATCATAGCTTCCGTGTAAGTCACGGGATCCTCCTCACTAATCACAGTTTCCACCAGGTAACTATCCTGGTCATAACCATAACGGACTGGTGGCCTGGATACCCGAGTGAAATCTTCTAGGTTGGTCACTACCTGGAACTTGTGGGACATCTCCCACTGCTCCTGAGCTCTCCTCATCAAGAACAACTTCCTGACGATGGGTGTCCAGGATATAGTCGGTTTCCAAGAATTGCGCATTACGACTGCAGAACACTTTCTGCTCACTTGGGTCATAGAATAGGTAACCTACAGAGCCTTTTGGGTAGCCTACAAATAGGCAATGGCAGGTCTTGGATTCCAACTTGTCTGCACTCGTTCTTTTAACGTGTGGTAGACAACCCCAAATCTTCAAGTGTCTGACACTTGGTTTCTTTCCGGTCCAAAGTTCATATGGAGTATTCGGAACCGATTTGGTTGGAACCCAATTCAGCACATAAATCACAGTCTCTAATGTGTAACCCCAAAAGGATGTGGGTAACTCTGAGTGTATGAGAAGCGACTAGACCATATCCAATAAGGTCCTATTCCTCCTCTTCGAAACACCATTAAGTTGTGGTGTAGCAGGAGGAGCTAATTGTGATACTATCCCATTGTCCTTTAAGTAGTCCCTGAATTCGTCAGAGAGATACTTGCCACCTCGATCTGATCAAAGGGCCTTAAATTTCTCTTCCTAACTGTTTCTCGTCCTCTTGTCTAAACTCTTTGAACTTTTCAAAGGATTCAGACTTGTGTCTCATTAGGTACATGTAACCGTATCGTGAAAAATCATCTGTGAAGGTGATGAAATACACGTGTTGATTTTGTGTCCTAACACTCAGGGGACCACTTACATCAGTATGTATTAGGTCAAGTGTGCCTGTACATCTTTCAGGCTTACTGTCAAATGGTCGTTTTGTCATCTTGCCTTGTAGGCAAGGCTCACAGGTGGGAAGATCTTCTACGGTTAGAAAATCCAAAGGACCATCATTTACCAACCTTGTGATTCGGTCAACACCGATGTGGCCAAGTCGGTAATGCCGTAGACACGTGGGATTAACTGTATCACAGGCTCTCTTCATGGGGATTTCAGCCGACGTAGTTTCATTTATGTTAGTTTCTAGAGAAGGATGTAGAACATAGAGACCGTTCTCTAGTTCCCCGTATGCGATGAATCTGTTGATTCTTTTAATAGTAATCGTTTAGTAAAGAAGACAGAATAACCATCTGCACACAGTTTTGAGACAGAAATCAAATTTCTCCTTAAATTTTGCACATAAAGACAGTCTTTCAGTACAATTTTTCCTTCTCTGAAAATTAACTCCACGGTTCCTATGGCCACGGCTGCAACAGTTGCAGTAGTCCCCAAGTAGAGTGTGACTTCTCCTTCACTCAGCCTTCTGCTTACCTTGAACCCCTGCAGTGAGTTACATGCATGAGTTGAAGACCCGGAGTCAATACACCAGGACGTAGAAGCTACCAACAAATTAGTTTCTATAACACAAGTTTCGAAGTTACCTTTCTTGGATTCCAGGTCGGCAGGACAGTTCCTTTTCTAGTGGCCGGTCTTCTTGCAGAAGTGACAGGCATCCGATGCTTTGTCTTTCTTCTGCTTCATGCTCTTAATGGCTTTCATCTGAGGCTTCTTTGCTTTCCTCTTTCTCTTGCCTATCTTTCCAGCTTCAACAAGCATGGCTATAGGCTCATCCTTTCTAATCAGTTCTTCAGCTCTTTGCAACATATTGCTGAGCTCTTGTAAGCTGACATTCAGCTTGTTCATGTTATAGTTCATGATGAACGGATTAAAAGTAGGAGGCAAAGAGCTAAGGATAGTATCTATCTGGGTTGCAAGGTCCAGCCCAGATCCAAGAGCCTCCAGTTCATTGATGTATTCCATCATCGAAAGACAATGGTCGTGAACTTGTTGACCCTTGGACATTGATGTGTGGTTCATTGTGACACTAGCAAGTGCACTATCCATTCAAGTAATAAAGTAGTGAGTGAAGTATCGTTCCCACGAGGATTTAGGAAACAATTACCAATACTAAATTGAGCACTTCTTATCTGATCAACAAATAAATCAAAACTCTAATGAAAACTAAGAAATCCTAAATTAAAATCTATCTAAATCATTGGTCCAATTGCCTTCAATTCAGGTTAGAAGAGTAAGCAATAAATGTCAATCTCAGAATTCAGCAATCTATCAATTTGGATCATTCGAATGAATCATGATTGAGCCTTGGTTTGGTGAAACCCCAAGGTCATGAACAGCCTCTCTCAAGTGCATGTTCATCCTATGCATGAGTAATGGTTCTTCTATCTCTAGCAAGAATCTAATCCCCATGCATGCATTTCTTCAAACACTTCTAAGGCATCAATTCAAATCTGAATTGATCACCAACTGAATTGTGCAAGTTATCTCTAACCTTGCACTCAATTCAGTTCTTGAATAGTAGATCTGAATTCCTAGAGTCTCTCTCAAGCACTCTAGGAATTCCAAGCTGTAGATTAATTTGGCCAATCTGAAAATTTCAGATCTAAATTCTTTTTCAAGCAATTCAGATCTTGCAATCTCAGATCTGAGAATTCAGATCTGAGTTTTGAAGGTTAGTTGGCCGAATTACTCTACAATAACACCCTTATTCAAGAAACTTCAAATATAATTCATGACCATTTGAATGAATCAAAAAGAATTAGATTGCTGAACTGAAATTTTACAAGCTGAAATACATCAAAGAAGAATGGAAACAAGGAGAAAGAAGAAAGAAAATATAACAAAGAAACTGAATTCAAATCAAAAGAGAATGAAACTACAAATGATTTATTACAAAAGATCTTTGAATCACAAACCCTCAATTTGAACTCACCTTCTCTTCTAGCTTGCTTGTCTTGAACTTCCTTCAGCCCTTCTTCTTCTTCTTTCTTGCGCCTAGCCTTCTTCTCTTCTCTTCTCTCAAGGTGGCCGAACCTCTAAGAGTGGGAGAGCCTTCCTCTCAAGCAATTGAACCCCTTTCTCCCCTCCTAGAGGCCTCCTTATATAGTTTTTCAAGGGGGCTCTTGCCCCTTCTTGAAGCCTCTAGAATGGGGTGTATTACACCCCTCATGAACCTTCTAGAGTGCTCCCTCCTTCTCTTCAAGAAACTCCTAGAAGTTGCCGCCCCTAGCTCCCTTTGGGCTGCTATTTGGGCTACAACTTAGCTTGCTTTTGAGCTCATGTGGGCTACACTCTAAGCTACTATTTGGGCTAAAAATGGGCTGGGCCGAAATTTCCTTCTTGCTAAGCTTCTTCCCCTGGATTTTCCAAAGAGTTTCACTTGCTCTTCTTGGGCCGAATGAAATTCTCTTTCTCTCATGGCTGGGCCGGGCTGAACTTGATAAATTTTGGATTTTCTTTTCTTGCTTTTGCCTTCTTTTTGTTGATTTGGCTCCCCCTGAAATCTTTCTTGCAATCAAGCTAAAATAGGGCAAAATTTAATTAAACCATCATAAAATTTCATGCAAAAACCTCATAAAATATAGATAAATTGTAGGTTCATCAAATACCCCCACACTTAAGATTTTGCTTGTCCTCAAGCAAAGACATCAGCCATAAACTTAACATTCCCCCCTTCTGTTTTCACCATTTACCTGGTGAACTTTTTATGATAGAAATGCATTGAGTAGTCGGGGAACTTTTGTAAGTGCTCAACTCTTATTCTTGTAAATTACCATTTAAGATATGTATCAGATCCAAGGAAAGGAAAATATGAATTTCATCATAGTCTAGCCTTCACTCCTAATTCATATATAAATCAACTCCTTAATTGTCAAGGTTAATAATCAAATTTCACTGAGTTTCACATCTGTAACTAAATCTCAATGAGAGTTCAACTTTAGAGCGCCCCTTTGAACCTCGGTTGTCACCACAATTACTTATTTCTAAGGGTGAGTGTATCTTATGCTCCATCTCACCCTTTTCTTCTTCTTTTTTTTTTTTTTTTTTTTTTTTCGGTGTGAGTGCATTTTATGCTCCATCTCACACAATTTTTTTTTTTTTTTTTTTTTTTTTTTTTTTGGTGTGAGTGCATCTTATGCTCCATCTCACACTGGTCACTTACTTGAGGTAGGACTCATGTTCTGAGCTGCTAGTTTTACTATTCAACTCAAAATAGCGGAGTCAATTTGGGCTTTTGTCCTTCTTTGCAATTATTGAACCTCAAGAATTAGCACTTCAGATGTGCACTAGCTCTCTTGACCATTAACAATGAAATCAAGGGCTTCCATACACATGAAGATAGTTAGGGCTAGTCATGCTGTAAAGCATATTCAGCTCCCCTTTTCTCATGCATATATCAAATTGGGTCATTCACAAGAATAAAAACTTAACAAGTACATCAGTCTCCCTCAACTCATTGAATTCCTTCTTAAAAATCATCAAATAAATAGTAATGAACTTGAGGGGTTCCAGTCTTTTTTTTGGTGATGTCATTGCCTACATATGTGTGTTGGGGTGAATGAGGTGCATGGTTTCAGCCCCCATACCCTAGTCTCAGGCTCACTCCCCCACACTTAAGATGAACATTGTCCTCAATGTTCCTAGTGTTAGGGAGTCACAATAAAACCAACAAGAGAAATTCCAAGTAAAGAGAAGGGTGTATAGAGGACTTCCTGAAGATTAATTTCCAGATATGCAAGAGTTCTTTTGGTGGGAGCCTCTTCTGCTAGAATTTACTTGCAAGAGAGATCAAGAGCTTTGTTCTAACTAAAAATAATTTAAACCAAATAATAAAAAGACTACTATACACAATTCCAAACAATGTAAATAATTTAACCAGTCTATAATACACAACAGAAACTTACAAGGCCAAGAAGTTTGAATTCTATCTAACAAAAAAAAATAAATAAATAAATTTAAAAAAACAAGATCAAAAGCCAATATAAATATCTCTTGGAATCTGATATGCAAGTGATAAACAAGTGATTTACAAGATTGAAACTAGCCTAGAAGTGTAAGAGTTCTTGAAATCAGCACACTACCAAAGTTATTTGATTTTTTTTTTTTTGTTGTGTGCTCAGATCTACATTAGAATTTCAGAAATGTAAGTGAATGTATGAAGATCTGATCCACACTAATAATTTTGCTAATTAGAAAGACATAGCTCCATTACTGAAACTAAACCAACATTCAAGTGTGAAGTAGATGTTCAATGGAAAAGAGAGCTAGCTAAATCAGCAATGGAGTTTATTACACACTATTCTAAACTTAAATGAACATAAGTAAACAAATCTAAAATCTACTGTAAACAGATCTACAATCATTGCTGAATTTATGATCTTTAAGCTGCTCTTCAAGTTCTAACAAAAAAAAAAAAAAAAAATCAGATTTGAAAACTTAACTTTTTAGAACAGTCACTTACAAAAACTCCAAACCTAATATCAATAAGTAGGTCTAAAATCTGTTGCAGTTAGGTCTGAAATAAGTTTGATCCCAAGAGCTTAAGACTTCTCTTTCAAGTCCCAACTTAAATGTCTTGTATGCCTCAATTGATTGCAGAGACCTGAAATCAGATCTGCAATTTTATAATGAAAGCAGCCTTGATTTAGATCTGAATACCATTACATAAAAAATATGAAGCTCTTTTTGGACTTTTCAGGCCTCACAAACATCAGTCCTAATCCAATCCAAACATCAATCCACGGCCAATTCAGATCGGGTGCAAGTGATTTAAAAGATAACAAAACATCAAGTTCACAAAAATTTCAGATCATGTACTTATACTGCCTCAAATTCTCATGCACTTCAGATCCGATTTTACCATTCATGGCTTAAATTTTCATCAATCAGGCAAGTCTGATGCATTAAATTGTGAATTGGGTGCTGTCACTACCCGAATTCACATCAAAATAGAGTGGGTTCAGGTCTGAGTTCAGATGAACTCAAATTTGAACCTAGCAGAATGCAGTCCTGCAACCGGCTGAACACAGATCTGAACTTCAAATCTGAGTTTCAGATTTGAAAACTCACATGCTATTTTTTCATTGTTTTCTTTTTCTTTTCTTTATCTATTTTTTTTCTTTTTTTCTTTTTTAATAAATCTAAAACAAAATACAGCAATGCAACCAAAATCTTTTTGGATGAGTGCAGGTCTGATTAATGAATGCAATTCAGATCTGAACTCATTTTTAAATTTTTTTTTTCGGTTGAGTGCTGCAATTCTGCTATAGCAGATCTGAGTGCCGAATGCAACTCAGATCTACAACACTCATGATTTTGTGATTTTTTTTTTTTCTTTTAGAGGGTAATAACTTCAAGATAGAAAGCAAAACAGGTCCCCTTTTATTAAAATTAAACTGAAACAAGGAAAATAAAGTAATCTACTAAAGAGAAAAGAAGCATAACTACAGTAATACAGCAGTTGCATTCAAAGCAAAAATGAAAAATTAAGCAAATTAAACCAACTATGAATGCAATGCTGAAGAACTACATCTACCAGCTACACTAAATCAGCAATCAAATATGAAGTAGATCATCAATGGGAAAGAGAGCTAACTAGATCAGCAGTGGAGTTTCATGCTAATTGCTGTACTGTAGCAGCCCTGCTACAGCTCTGAATGCTAGTGGAATGCACTGCTGCTTTTATTGAATATGTGAGGCATCACAATTATTCAATCCAAACACACATCCTCAACAAATTTAGATTGGGTACAAGTGGGTAAAGCCAAGAATTCAGTCCACCCAGAATTCATAGTATGCTCTGTATCAGTTCAGTCCTCACATCATATCAACTGCATTTCAGATTTGAATTTCTCTCATTCTTTGCTATCCATTCACCCTTGAGGCAGGTTGGATGTATCATAGGGTGGATTGGGGTAGTGATGGCACCCAATTCACCTCAAACTTGCATCGGTTCAGATCTGAGTTCAGAGGAATTCAGATCTGAATTGAGCAGATCTGTAACAGCAGAATTCAGATCTGAACTCAAGTCTGAGTTTGGATCTGAATTCTCAATTGCCTTACCTTCAGTTATTGCTACCAAATTGTTTTTGGGGAATAGCAGAAGTGCCCTAGGGTGAATTGGGGTGGTGATGACACCCAATTCCCCTCAAAATTGCATCAGTTCAGGTCTGAGTTCAGAGGAACTCAGATCTGAACTGTTGCAGATCTGCAATAGCAGAATTCAGATCTGAACTCAGATCTGAGTTCCGATCCGAATTCTCAATTGCTCCTCAGGTTGTTCAAAAGATCTCCCTTTTTTTTTCATTATATATATATTTTTTTTTCTTTTTGTAATGAAAGAAAAGAATAATAAAATCTAAAACACAAGCAATTCTTTTCGGCTAAGTGCTGCAGATCTGAAATCTGCTGATCTGAGTGCCGAATGCAATTCAGATCTGCAACACTCATGTTTATGTGAATTTTTTTTTTTCTTTTTTGAAGGGAACAACACCAAGATTGAATAGAAATCAAATATGCCTTTATTAAAATGAAACAGAAACCAGAAAAAGAAAGTAATCTACTTAAGAAAGAAGAAACATAACTACAGTAGTACAGCAGTTGGAGTCCAAGCAGAAATGAAAAAGTTAGCAAATTAACCCAACTATGAATGCAATGCTGAATGAGATCAGATTAAGAATGCTCAATGTTTCCTAATATTGTTTCTCTAAATCCCCGGCAACGCTGCCAAAAACTTGATGTGTGGCTCATTGTGACACTAGCAAGTGCACTAGCCGTTCAAATAATAAAGTAGTGAGTGAAGTATCGTTCCCACGAGGATTTAGGAAACAATTACCAATACTAAATTGAGCACTTCTTATCTGATCAACAAATAAATCAAAACTCTAATGAAAACTAAGAAATCCTAAATTAAAATCTATCTAAATCATTGGTCCAATTGCCTTCAATTCAGGTTAGAAGAGTAAGCAGTAAATGTCAATCTCAGAATTCAGCAATCTATCAATTTGGATCATTCGAATGAATCATGATTGAGCCTTGGTTTGGTGAAACCCCAAGGTCATGAACAACCTCTCTCAAGTGCATGTTCATCCTATGCATGAGTAATGGTTCTTCTATCTCTAGCAAGAATCTAATCCCCATGCATGCATTTCTTCAAACACTTCTAAGGCATCAATTCAAATCTGAATTGATCACCAACTGAATTGTGCAAGTTATCTCTAACCTTGCACTCAATTCAGTTCTTGAATAGTAGATCTGAATTCCTAGAGTCTCTCTCAAGCACTCTAGGAATTCCAATCTGTAGATTAATTTGGCCAATCTGAAAATTTCAGATCTAAATTCTTTTTCAAGCAATTCAGATCTTGCAATCTCAGATCTGAGAATTCAGATCTGAGTTTTGGAGGTTAGTTGGCCGAATTACTCTACAATAACACCCTTATTCAAGAAACTTCAAGTATAATTCATGACCATTTGAATGAATCAAAAAGAATTAGATTGCTGAACTGAAATTTTACAAGCTGAAATACATCAAGGAAGAATGGAAACAAGGAGAAAGAAGAAAGAAAATATAACAAAGAAACTGAATTCAAATCAAAAGAGAATGAAACTACAAATGATTTATTACAAAAGATCTTTGAATCACAAACCCTCAATTTGAACTCACCTTCTCTTCTAGCTTGCTTGTCTTGAACTTCCTTCAGCCCTTCTTCTTCTTCTTTCTTGCGCCTAGCCTTCTTCTCTTCTCTTCTCTCAAGGTGGCCGAACCTCTAAGAGTGGGAGAGCCTTCCTCTCAAGCAATTGAACCCCTTTCTCCCCTCCTAGAGGCCTCCTTATATAGTTTTTCAAGGGGGCTCTTGCCCCTTCTTGAAGCCTCTAGAATGGGGTGTATTACACCCCTCATGAACCTTCTAGAGTGCTCCCTCCTTCTCTTCAAGAAACTCCTAGAAGTTGCCGCCCCTAGCTCCCTTTGGGCTGCTATTTGGGCTACAACTTAGCTTGCTTTTGAGCTCATGTGGGCTACACTCTAGGCTGTTATTTGGGCTAAAAATGGGCTGGGCCGAAATTTCCTTCTTTCTAGGCTTCTTCCCTTGGATTTTCCAAAGAGTTTCACTTGCTCTTCTTGGGCCGAATGAAATTCTCTTGCTCTCATGGCTGGGCTGGGCTGAACTTGATAAATTTTGGGTTTTCTTTTCTTGCTTTTGCCTTCCTTTTGTTGATTTGGCTCCCCCTGAAATCTTTCTTGCAATCAAGCTAAAATAGGGCAAAATTTAATTAAACCATCATAAAATTTCATGCAAAAACCTCATAAAATATAGATAAATTGTAGGTTCATCAGACATTTTTGCGGTCATGAACTGTTTCAAGACCTTTTGTCGAGTAGAACGATTCTGCTCTTCATACATTGTCCTGAGACTGTCCAATATGTCTTTGGCAAATTCGATCTGATCGAACTGTCTCTGTGTCGGGTTGTCCAAGGAGGCAATGATGTAACACCTGGCAAGGGAGTTTTTCTCCTCCCATTCTTGATAGTCTCTCCTTTGGGCCTCAGAAGTCCTATCACCCGGACGCTCCGGAGCAGGATTCTTTGCCACTTTGTCGAGCTTTTCAAAAGCTAGGACCAGCATAAGGTTTCTGTACCAGTCAGCATAGTTTGGACCCTTCAACTTGTTGTCATCAAGCAGTTTTGCAAAAGATCCATTTGCCATTTTCTGATAAAAGAGAAAACATCAATCCACAACCTAATTTGATTCATGTTCATTTCACAGTTATGGATTTTAATCTACGATCCATTTCCAATTATTCATCTCTAAGATTTCCCTCCTTTCTTAGTGACGGAGACTACGGGTTGTCTTTGGAAATGTGGGAAATCACATAGGGTGCATGGAGCCAACTGTTTCAGCTGCATAACCCCACCACCTTTCTGTGAAGGATCATATCCACTCATCATATGAGTTTTCCCTTTGGCCTCTGTCAAACAAGGTTCAGAGTCGTTTTCAGGTAAACCTTTTTGTCCAGTGAGTGCTTACCCATCATATTCGTGAGCGCCAAGGTACCGTGAGAGAGTTCCCATTTTCTAGTGAAACCCTCCCACATCGTGTTAGACAGTTTTTTGTATGCCCTTAGGTTCAATCTGATTTGATGTACTTTTGTTATTTAGTGGAAATAAATAAAGTGCATGTTTGATTCATGTTGTTTGGTTTAATTCTGTGTAAAACCCTAAAACTGGACATTTATAGAGACTCATGTTAGTTTTAAATGTTCACAGCCATTGGATAAGTCTGGGGAGATTTATCCTGCCAAGGCTGATACTAGTGTGCCACCAAGTGTTGGGATGGCCTGTCTCAGCCACCAGGGTAAGACGCGAGGCACATGCAGTATGGGATTACTTGAATCCTTGAACCGGACCAGATTTCCAGTATTGCCCTGGACCTTGGAGATAGATGGGCAAAACTGGAAAGTTACACCTGACCCCTATACTTGATTATGACATTTCACTAGGTGTTGGATCAGGCTGCCTTTGATATGCCAATCAGTGAGATCCTTAGCGGGGATCAAAACCTAGGTATGTTGGGGCAGTTTGAGAATTCATCTGAGTGGGTGATCATAGTGACAGAATCAGCCACTTTGTCAGACAAAGGGTAATGATTGGGAATGCACTCTCTCTGATGGAAACCAAACTGCCGGCAGTTGATTTCAATTGTTGGAATTTTGGTTTTGCAAAATTAAATATATATATATATATATGTACGGTTTCGATTTGTTTGCAAATGGTTTTAATTCCCGGGATCCATGTGAGAGGAGAGTGCGGCACTGTTCCTTGCAGCCGAGGGAGAGGTCCTCTCTTGTCGGGTAGTGCTTGATCATTAAGGGCTGAGAGGTTAAGTGTAAGACCATTGAGGATAATACCTGATGGGCTAATCTTGCACCTGCCCACAGTCCCTGGGTTTTTATAAGATGGCTTGGCCCAGGGACCACTTAATGTAAGTGTTGGGCCCATAGGGTCCATATGATGGACTCAAGGGGTTCATTGAGTTTTTCAGTGAATTCGGCTGGGCCTTGTATTAAAGGCTGGGCCGAACCCATGTGGCTGGTGTGTAGATCAATGCTTGGGTCCCACGCCATACAAAGAAGCCCAACTGGGCAGTAGATTGGAAAGTAATTAGACACTGAATACTTAATGGGCCTGAAGCCCATTTCGAGGTGGGCTGATATGATCACCCATCCTTGGGGCGAATCTGAGATTAATGT
The DNA here is from genome assembly GCF_056320005.1 of Nelumbo lutea. NCBI lineage: Eukaryota > Viridiplantae > Streptophyta > Magnoliopsida > Proteales > Nelumbonaceae > Nelumbo > Nelumbo lutea. Next base: position 77,482,038 of record NC_142687.1, read on the forward strand.
TAGTAAAAGGATTGGACCTTTTGCCTTATCCACTCTTGGAGACCAAATTCAAATTAGATTTGAATCTGGTAACCTCCTGATAAGATCAGGAATAAGCTAACTTTATCTGCAGATAGGATTAAGATTATCCCCTATCCAAATACTGATTTGGATTGGGATAACTCCTAATTAGGAGGATTCTTAATCAAGAAGAAAGGAGAAGAAACCCTAACCAAGAGAGAGAAATATCAGATTTCAAACCACCTTGAAGAGATATAGGATATCTCCTGCGAACTGCAATTGACACCAAGTATCAGATTTCGCCTTTAGAGTTCTTCTCCTGCCGCCGCCATCTATTTTTGCAAGATTAGATCTTTGCAGAAAAGGAAAGTCAAGAAATCTATTCTTGACATTAGTCTTGCAACAAAGACTAAAAGGATTCAGTGTTTAGTGTTTCCAGAGGATTCTTGTGAAGGATCCAGTGTGTAGGACGCACCCTGCTGGTTCTGTTCCATCCACAGCTATGTCATCTTCAGCAGGAACGGATCTTGGAGCATTCTTTGGGCGTGAACACCAACTTTGGGAGATACTACTTCTCCGGATCAGGTATATTCCTCCCATTTACCTTTTGGTACAGATCTGGCTTGATTATGGTTCAAGTAGGATCCTTGAATATTGTATTCTAAATTTAGGGAATATGATTCCCAGTTGGGAGAAGGTAGGAAATTTTTGAAATTCGCCCACCCACTCCGCAACCTTTATGGCGTCCATTAGATGGACCCTACCATTCTTTCAGTGGTATCAGAGCCAGGTTCGAATCTTGAACCTAAAGAAAATCAGATCTGACCCTGCGCAGATGGATAGAAGGTGTTCTTTCAAGATTTGCGCAGATTGTTTGCTTTTTTCAAGAAACTGTTTCTTGTTAAGGACGATTGATCTGAAATTAATTTTTTTATTAAATCCAGAATTTATTTAGAATTGTTCTTTATTTATTTTGTTTTAATGGACTGTTCGAACCTGGAGATCACAGTACAGTTTTGGCGTAGATAGTCTGCGCTCCCTTTTTCTTTCTATTTATTTATATTCGGTTTGTAAATAATTTTTTTTTTTATTTTAGACTGAATGTATAGGATTTGATCAAGAATGTAATTAATAGAAATAGGATTTCTGTTATTTTTCTTGATTAAAGAAGAAGGAAGAAGAAGGCGGCGCTGGAAATTTGCAGTTGGAGAAATCGCTTTCTGCGATTTGCAGTTTGTGAAACTACAACCCTTGTGACTAACCTCTGTTTTGCAGGTGGTGCGAATAGTCCATAGTTTGATTTGTGATTGTTTGAAATCAAAATTATTAATTTCATATCTTTCATGACCTAATTCTTGAATTGAAAATCAGTTTTGGATCCTCTCGGACTAGATTGGACCAAAACTGTTTGGACCGAATCTGGGGTTCGATAGGGACTGTTTTTCAGTCTGTATTTCTCACACTCGCTGTTCCAAATCTGATGTTCAAATACAAGGATTAATTTGGCCCACCTGTAAAGCCCAGTTTTAAAGGGTTAAAACTACAAAAGGCCCATTACTGTGAGATAAGCTGTATGGGCCGAACTGCTATCTGCGATTCAGCCCATACACCAAGTAGTCATTAATTGTTAATGACTTAGATTTTAAATGGGCTATTCAATGGGCTTTACAGCAGTTAATTGATTGGATCAATTCCTCCTTTACATGTGATGTTTGGATGTTTGATGTGCTGCGACCATGGGCCATAAGTACGTGGCCCATGAAGACTCGTTAGTGGGTCTTGCGCACACCATGGCTAAATGCACATCATTGCCATGGTGTCCTTCAAGGTCATTGGATGACCCCTCTTTGCTTGGTGGGCCCCACAACCCTGAAAAGTGATGCGTACGAAACCCCTAGCCGATTAAGGCCCACCAGAAATCTGACTTTATGAAAGTCAGTGGGAGCCACTCTGGTTTGACCTAAATTAAAACTAGGGCATAATTTTGTTCCCTCCAGCAAATATGAATGCATGTGATAGGGAGACCCATATGATGGACTCTCTAAAGGCCTTCCGTCATTAGCACAATGATGGGTCCTTCAGTAATGAGGAAACGCACCATAAAATTGGGCTATCCATTTGCTGTTGGATCTATTAGAGTGTTTCATAAGATGATAGGGGCGTCATAGACCGATGTGAGAGGGGCTTCACCAGAAAATGGGAACTCTCTCACGGTACCTTGGCGTAACCTGAATATGATGGGTAAGCACTCACTGGACAGAAAGGTTTACCTAAAAACGGCTCTAAACCTTGTCTGACAGAGGCCAAAGGGAAACTCATTTGATGAGTGGATATGATCCGTCATAGAAAGGTGGTGAGATTATGCAACTGAAACAGTTGGCTTCACGCACCCCATATGATTTCCCACATTTCCAAAGACATTTTGTCATCTCCGTCACTGAGAAAAGAGGGAAATCTCAGAGATGAACAAATGGGAATGGAACATAGATTAAAAGCCATATCTATGTAGGTAACATGAATCAAACTAATGTTGTGGACGAATGTTTTTGCTATTTTCTCAGAAAATGGCAAACGATCAATTTGCAAAGCTTCTAGACGATAACAAGCTTAAGGGCCCAAACTATGCCGACTGGTACAGAAATCTTATTCTGGTCCTAACTTCCGAAAAGTTAGACAAGGTAGTGAAAAATCCTACCTCGGAACGTCCGGGTGATAGGGCTTCTGAGGCCGGTAGGAGGGACTACCAAGAGTGGGAGGATAAGAACTCCCTAGCCCGCTGCTTTGTCGTTGCCTCATTAGACAACTCAATACAGAGGCAGTTCGATCAGATCGAACTAGCCCAGAACATATTGGACAGTCTAAGAACAATGTATGAAGAGCAGAACCATTCTACTCGACAGAAGGTCCTGAAATTGTTCATGACCGCGCAAATGACCAAAGTGCAGAAAGTTCATGACCATTGTCTTCGGATGATGGGTTACCTTAACGAACTTGAAGCTCTTAGATCCGGGCTAGATCTTGGCACGCAAGTGGATGCCATCCTCAATTCTTTGCCCTCTTCCTTCAATGCGTTCACAATGAACTACAATATGAATAAGCTGAATGTCAGCGTCCAGGAACTCAGCAATATGTTGCAGAGAGCCGAGGATCTACTCAAGAAGGATGAGCCTGTGGTTATGCTTGCTGAAGCTAACAAATTGGGCAAGAAAAAGAGAAAGGCAAAGAAGCCTCAGAAGAAGGCTGCCAATCCTAAGAAGCAGAAGAAGAACAAGGCATCTGATGTCTGTCACTTCTGCAAGCAGACCGGCCACTGGAAGAGAAATTGTCTTGCCTACCTGGAATCTAAGAAAGGTAACATCGAAACTTGTGTCATAGAAACTAACATGTTAGTTACTTCTGTGTCCTGGTGTGTTGACTCTGGGGCTTCAACTCATGCGTGTAACTCACTGCAGGGGTTCAAAGTTAGCAGAAGGTTGAGTGAAGGTGAAGTGACACTATTCTTGGGAACAATTGCAAGTATTGCAGCGGCGGCAATAGGAACCGTAGAATTAGTTTTTAAAGAAGGAATACTTGTACTTAAAGATTGTCTTTATGTACAGAACTTGAGAAGAAATTTAATTTCTGTTTCAAAACAGTGTGCTGATGGATATACTATTTATTTTAGTAATATGATTACTGTTAAACGGAATAATAAATTCATCGCATGCGGGGAACTAGAGAACGGTCTCTATGTTCTACATCCTTCTCTGGAAACTAACTTAACCAAAACTACGTCGGTTAAAAATCCCAAGAAAAGGAATCGTGATACAGTAAGTCCCACGTGCCTCTGGCATTACCGACTTGGCCATATCGGTATTGACCGAATCACAAGACTGGTAAAGGATGGTTCTTTGGATTTTCTAACCGTAGAAAATCTTCCCACTTGTGAACCTTTCCTTCAAGGTAAGATGTCTAAGCGGCCATTTGACGGTAAGCCTGAAAGATCTGAAGGCACACTTGACCTAATACATACTGATGTATGTGGTCCCCTGAGTGTTAGGACACGGAATCAACACGTGTACTTCATCACCTTTTCAGATGATTTTTCACGATATGGTTACGTGTACCTAATGAGACATAAGTCTGAATCATTTGAAAAGTTCAAAGAGTTCAGACAGGAAGTCGAGAAGCAGTTAGGGAGAGAAATTAAGGCCCTTCGATCAGATCGAGGTGGCGAGTATCTCTCTGACGAATTCAGGGACTACTTAAAGGCCAATGGGATAGTGTCACAATTAGCTCCTCCTGCTACACCTTAACTCAACGGTGTTTCAGAGAGGAGGAACAGGACCTTGTTGGACATGGTCCAGTCACTTCTCGTATGTTCACAATTACCCACATCCTTTTGGGGATATGCATTAGAGACTACTATCTACGTGCTGAATCGGGTTTCAACCAAATCAGTTCCGAAAACTCCATATGAACTTTGGACCGGAAGGAAGCCAAGTGTAAGACACTTGAAGATTTGGGGTTGTCCTGCATACGTTAAAAGAACAAGTGTGGACAAGTTGGAATCTAAAACCAGCCATTGCCTGTTTATAGGCTACCCAAAGGATTCGGTGGGTTATCTATTCTATGACCCGAGTGAGCAGAAAATGTTCTGCAGTCGAAACGCCCAATTCTTAGAATCCGATTACAGCCTGGAGACCCATCGTCAGGAAATAGTTCTTGATGAGGAGAGCTCAGGAGCAGTGGGAGATGTCCCACAAATTCCAGGTAATGACCAACCTAGAAGAACCACCCGGGTATCCAGACCACCAGTCCGATATGGTTATGACCAGGATAGTTACCTGGTGGAAACCTTGACTAGTGAAGTGGATCCCGTGACTTACGCGGAAGCTATGTTATACATAGACTCCCAAAAGTGGGTGGAGGCCATGAGAGCTGAAATGGACTCAATGGAGACCAATGGAGTCTGGACTCTTGTGGATCCGCCCCCCGGGGTAAAAGCAATTGGTTGCAAATGGATCTACAAGAGGAAGAAGGGCCCCGATGGCAGGATTGAGACCTTTAAAGCTCGTTTGGTGGCGAAAGGGTATACTCAGAAAGAAGGCATCGACTATGAGGAAACTTTTTCGCCCGTGGCCATGCTTAAATCCATTAGGATCATGCTAGCTGTAGCAGCGTACCATGACTACGAGATTTGGCAAATGGATGTCAAAACTGCATTCCTGAATGGAGATCTTAGTGAAGATATCTACATGCAGCAGCCGCAAGGCTTCATTGCTGCTGGTCAGGAACACATGGTATGTAAACTTAATAGATCCATATATGGACTTAAGCAGGCTTCTAGGAGTTGGAACATCCGTTTTAATTCTGCAGTCAAAACGTTTGACTTTGAGCAGAATCCAGATGAGCCCTGTGTTTATAGGAAGTCCAGTGGGGATAAGATCACCTTTTTGGTGTTGTACGTGGACGATATCCTACTCATTGGGAATGATGTAGGAATGTTGACTTCGGTCAAGGTATGGCTATCACAGCAGTTCTCCATGAAAGATCTTGGAGAAGCTTCATACATACTGGGTCTTCGACTCTATAGAGATAGATCGAAGAGGATAATTGGATTATCCCAGGCTGCTTATATTGACAAAATTGTCAAGAGGTACAGCATGGAGAACTCCAAGAAAGGAAACGTTCCTTTCAGGCACAGAGTCACTCTCTCCAAGAAGATGTCTGCCAAGACATCTGAAGAGATTGAGAGCATTAGAGACGTTCCCTATGCCTCAGCCGTAGGGAGCATCATGTATGCCATGCTGTGAACTCGCCCTGACATTGCTCAGGCGGTGAGTGTGGTAAGCAGATTCCAGGCAAACCCAGGGCAGGAGCATTGGACTGCTGTGAAGAACATACTCAAATACCTTTGAAGGACAAAAGAGTTTTGTCTGGTATTCGATGGTAGTTCACTGCAAGTTCTAGGGTATACCGATGCCGATTTCCAGTCGGATCCAGATGATAGAAAGTCTACATCTGGGTATGTTTTCACGATAGGATCGTGTGCTGTTTGCTGGAAAAGCAGCAAACAGGGGTCCACTGCAGACTCCACAACCGAGGCCGAGTACATTGCCGCAAGTGAAGCTGCCAAGGAAGCCGTGTGGATGAAGAAGTTCATACACAAATTGGGAGCAATTCCATCCAGCACATCTCCCATCCCGTTGTTGTGTGACAACAATGGAGTGATCGCCCAGGCTAAAGAGCCTTGGGCTCACTCGAAATCAAAGCACATCGAGAGAAAGTACCATGTACTGCGGGAGATCGTTGGTAGAGGGGACGTCCTGATTCAGAAGGTAGCATCAGCGGATAATGTGGCAGACCCATTGACTAAGCCATTGACACAGAAGGTGTTTGAGAAACACGTGGAAAGTATGGGACTCCGGCTTGAATCAGATTGGACCTAAGTGCAAGTGGGAGCTGTTAGACAGTTTTTTGTATGCCCTTAGCTTCAATCTGATTTGATGTACTTTTGTTATTTAGTGGAAAAAAATAAAGTGCATGTTTGATTCATGTTGTTTGGTTTAATTCTATGTAAAACCCTAAAACTAGACATTTATAGAGACTCGTGTTAGTTTTAAATGTTCACAGCCATTGGATAAGTCTGGGGAGATTTATCCTGCCAAGGCTGATACTAGTGTGCCACCAAGTGTTGGGATGGCCTGTCTTAGCCACCAGGGTAAGACCCGAGGCACATGCAGTATGGGATTACATGAATCCTTGAACCGGACCAGATTTCCAGTATTGCCCTGGACCTTGGAGATAGATGGGCAAAACTGGAAAGTTACACCTGACCCCTAGACTCGATTATGACATTTCACTAGGTGTAGATCAGGTTGCCTTTGATATGCCAATCAGTGAGATCCTTAGCGGGGATCAAAACCTGGGTATGTTGGGGTAGTTTGAGAATTCATCTGAGTGGGTGATCATAGTGACAGAATCAGCCACTTTGTCGGACAAAGGGTAATGATCGGGAATGCACTCTCTCTGATGGAAACCAAACTGCCGGCAGTTGATTTCAATCGTTGGAATTTTGGTTTTGCAAAATTAATATGTATATATATATATATATATATGTACGGTTTCGATTTGTTTGCAAATGGTTTTAATTCCCGGGATCCATGTGAGAGGAAAGTGCGGCACTGTTCCTTGCAGCCGAGGGAGAGGTCCTCTCTTGTCGGGCAGTGCTTGATCTTTAAGGGCTGAGAGGTTAAGTGTAAGACCATTGAGGATAATACCTGATGGGCTAATCTTGCACCTGCCCACAGTCCCTGGGTTTTTATAAGATGGCTTGGCCCAGGGACCACTTAATGTAAGTGTTGGGCCCATACGGTCCATATGATGGACTCAAGGGGTTCATTGAGTTTTTCAGTGAATTCGGCTGGGCCGAACCCATGTGGCTGGTGTGTAGATCAATGCTTGGGTCCCACGCCATACAAAGAAGCCCAACTGGGCAGCAGATTGGAAAGTAATTAGACACTGAATACTTAATGGGCCTGAAGCCCATTTCGAGGTGGGCTGATATGATCACCCATCCTTGGGGCGAATCTGAGATTAATGTTAGTAAAAGGATTGGGCCTTTTGCCTTATCCACTCTTGGAGAACAATTTCAAATTAGATTTGAATCTGGTAACCTCCTGATAAGATCAGGAGTAAGCTAACTTTATCTGCATATAGGATTAAGATTATCCCCTATCCAAATACTGATTTGGATTGGGATAACTCCTAATTAGGCGGATTCTTAATCAAGAAGAAAGGAGAAGAAACCCTAACCAAGAGAGCGAAATATCAGATTTCGAACCACCTTGAAGAGATATAGGATATCTCCTGCGAACTGCAATTAACACCAAGTATCAGATTTCGCCTTTAGAGTTCTTCTCCTGTCGCCGCCATCTATTTTTGCAAGATTAGATCTTTGCAGAAAAGGAAAGTCAAGAAATCTATTCTTGACATTAGTCTTGCAACAACGACTAAAAGGATTCAGTGTTTAGTGTTTCCAGAGGATTCTTGTGAAGGATCCAGTGTGTAGGACGCACCCTTGCTGGTTCTGTTCCATCCACAGTTGTGTCATCTTCAGCAGGAACGGATCTTGGAGCATTCTTTGGGCGTGAACACCAACTTTGGGAGATACTGCTTCTCTGGATCAGGTATATTCCTCCCATTTACATTTTGGTACAGATCTGGTTTGATTATGGTTCAAGTAGGATCCTTGAATATTGTATTCTAAATTTAGGGAATATGATTCCCAGTTGGGAGAAGGTAGGAAATTTTTGAAATTCGCCCACCCACTCCGCAACCTTTATGGCGTCCATTAGATGGATCCTACCATTCTTTCACATCGGTCTATGATGCCCCTATCATCTTATGAAACACTCAGACAAGCCCAACAGCAAATGGATAACCCATTTTCTGGTGCGTTTCCTCATTACTGAAGGACCCATCCTAATGCTAATGATGGAAGTGTTAGACAGTTTTGTATGCCCTTAGCTTCAATCTGATTTGATGTACTTTTGTTATTTAGTGGAAATAAATAAAGTGCATGTTTGATTCATGTTGTTTGGTTTAATTCTATGTAAAACCCTAAAACTGGACATTTATAGAGACTCATGTTAGTTTTAAATGTTCACAGCCGTTGGATAAGTCTGGGGAGATTTATCCTGCCAAGGCTGATACTGGTGTGCCACCAAGTGTTGGGATGGCCTGTCTCAGCCATCAGGGTAAGACCCGAGGCACATGCAGTATGGGATTACTTGAATCCTTGAACCGGACCAGATTTCCAGTATTGCCCTGGACCTTGGAGATAGATGGGCAAAACTGGAAAGTTACACCTGACCCCTAGACTCTATTATGACATTTCACTAGGTGTTGGATCAGGCTGCCTTTGATATGCCAATCAGTGAGATCCTTAGCGGGGATCAAAACCTGGGTATGTTGGGGCAGTTTGAGAATTCATCTGAGTGGGTGATCATAGTGACAGAATCAGCCACTTTGTCGGACAAAGGGTAATGATAGGGAATGCACTCTCTCTGATGGAAACCAAACTGCCGGCAGTTGATTTCAATCGTTGGAATTTTGTTTGGCAAAATTAATATATTTATATAGATATGTACGGTTTCAAATTGTTTGCAAATGGTTTTAATTCCTGGGATCCATGTGAGAGGAGAGTGCGGCACTGTTCCTTGCAGCCGAGGGAGAGGTCCTCTCTTGTCGGGCAGTGCTTGATCATTAAGGGCTGAGAGGTTAAGTGTAAGACCATTGAGGATAATACCTGATGGGCTAATCTTGCACCTGCCCACAGTCCCTGGGTTTTTATAAGATGGCTTGGCCCAGGGACCACTTAATGTAAGTGTTGGGCCCATACGGTCCATATGATGGACTCAAGGGGTTCATTGAGTTTTTCAGTGAATTCGGCTGGGCCTTGTATTAAAGGCTGGGCCGAACCCATGTGGCTGGTGTGTAGATCAATGCTTGGGTCCCACGCCATACAAAGAAGCCCAACTGGGCAGCAGATTGGAAAGTAATTAGACACTGAACACTTAATGGGCCTGAAGCCCATTTCGAGGTGGGCTGATATGATCACCCATCCATGGGGCGAATTTGAGATTAAAGTTAGTAAAAGGATTGGGCCTTTTAGCCTTATCCACTCTTAGAGACCAAATTCAAATTAGATTTGAATCTGGTAACCTCCTGATAAGATCAGGAGTAAGCTAACTTTATCTGCAGAATAGGATTAAGATTATCCCCTATCCAAATACTGATTTGGATTGGGATAACTCCTAAAAAGGAGGTTTCTTAATCAAGAAGAAAGGAGGAGATTTCGAACCACCTTGAAGAGGTATAGGATACCTCCTGCGAATTCAGATCTGATCTGATTCATTCTCTCCCGAAAAACAGAAAAATAGTTCAGCCTTTTTGTTTTGGAAAATCTCCTCCTGCCGCCGCCATCTGCCTTTGCAAGATTAGATCTTTGCAGAGAATAAAGTCAAGAAATCTGTTCTTGACATCAATCTTGCAAGAAAGACTGAAAAGGATTCAGTGTTTAGTACTTCCAGAGGATTCTTGTGAAGGATCCAGTATGTAGGATGCACCCTGCTAGTTCTGTTCCATTCACAGCTGTGTCATCTTCAGCAGGAACGGATCTTGGAGCATTCTTTGGGCGTGAACACCAACTTTGGGAGATACTGCTTCTCCGGATCAGGTATATTCCTCCAATTTATCTTTTGGTACAGATCTGGTTTGATTATGGTTCAAGTAGGATCCTTGAATACTGTATTCTAAATTTAGGGAATTTGATTCCCAGTTGAGAGAAGGTAGGAAATTTTTTGAAATTCGCCCACCCATTCCGCAACCATTATGGCATCCATTAGATGGATCCTACCATTCTTTCAGTGGTATCAGAGCCACAGGTTCGAATCTTGAACCAAAAGAAAATCAGATCTGACCCTGCGCTGATGGATAGAAGGTGTTCTTTCAGGATTTGTGCAGATTGTTTTCTTTTTATCAAGAAACTGTTTCTTGTTAAGGGCGATTGATCTGAAATTAATTTTATTAAATCCAAAATTTATTTAGAATTGTTGTTTATTTATTTTTGATTTAATGGACTGTTCGAACCTGGAGATCATAGTGCAGATTTGGCGCAGATAGTCTGCGCACCATTTTACTTTCCTTTTATTTATATTCGGTTTGTAAATAATTTTTTTTATTTTAGACTGAATGTATAGGATTTGATCGAGAATGTAATTAATAGAAATAGGATTTCTGTTATTTTTCTTGATTAAAGAAGAAGGAAGAAGAAGGCGGCGCTGGAAATTTGCAGTTGGAGAAATCACTTTCTGCGATTTGCAGTTTGTGAAACTGCAACCCTTGTGATTAACCTCTGTTTTGCAGGTGGTGCGAACAGTACATAGTTTGATTTATGATTGTTTGAAATCAAATTTATTAATTTCAGATCTTTCATGAATTAATTCTTGAATTGAAAATCAGTTTTGGATCCTCTCGGACTAGATTGGACCAAAACTGTTTGGACCGAATCTGGGGTTCGATAGAGACTGTTTTTTAGTCTGTATTTCTCACACTTGCTGTTCCAAATCTGATGTTCAATTACAGGGATTAATTCGGCCCACCTGTAAAGCCCAGTTTTAAAGGGTTAAAACTGCAAAAGGCCCATTACTGTGAGATAAGCTGTATGGGCCGAACTGCTGTCTGCGATTCAGCCCATACACCTAGTAGTCATTAATTGTTAATGACTTAGATTTTAAATGGGCTGTTCAATGGGCTTTACAGCAGTTAATTGATTGGATCAATTCCTCCTTTACATGTGATGTTTGGATGTTTGATGTGCTGCGACCATGGGCCATAAGTACTTGGCCCATGAAGACTCGTTAGTGGCTCTTGCGCACACCTTGGCTGAATGCACATCATTGCCATGGTGTCCTTCAAAGTCATTGGATGACCCCTCTTTGCTTGGTGGGCCCCCACAACCCTGAAAAGGGATGCGTACGGAACCCCTAGCCGATTGAGGCCCACCAGAAATCTGACTTTATGAAAGTCAGTGGGAGCCACTCTGGTTTGACCTAAATTAAAACTAGGGCGTTTTTGTTCCCTCCAGCAAATATGAATGCATGTGATAGGGAGACCCATATGATGGACTCTCTAAAGGCCTTCCGTCATTAGCACAATGATGGGTCCTTCAGTAATGAGGAAACGCACCATGAAATTTGGCTATCCATTTGCTGTTGGATCTATTAGAGTGTTTCATAAGATGATAGGGGCGTCATAGACCGATGTGGGAGGGGCTTCACCAGAAAATGGGAACTCTCTCATGGTACCTTGGCGTAACCTGAATATGATGGGTAAGCACTCACTGGACAGAAAGGTTTACCTAAAAACGGCTCTGAACCTTGTCTGACAGAGGCCAAAGGGAAACTCATTTGATGAGTGGATATGATCCGTCACAGAAAGGTGGTGAGGTTATGCAGCTGAAACAGTTGGCTTCACGCACCCCATGTGATTTCCCACATTTCCAGAGACATTTAGCTATGTCCGTCACTGAGAAAGGAGGGAAATCTCAGAGATGAACAAATGGGAATGGAACATAGATTAAAATCCATATCTATGTAGGTAACATGAATCAAACTAAGGTTGTGGACTAATGATTTTGCTATTTTATCAGAAAATGGCAAACGGTCAATTTGCAAAGCTTCTAGACGATAACAAGCTAAAGGGCCCAAACTATGCCGACTGGTATAGAAATCTTATGTTGGTCCTAACTTTCGAAAAGTTAGACAAGGTGGTGAAAAATCCTGCACCGGAACGTCCGGGTGATAGGACTTCTGAGGCCCGTAGGAGGGACTACCAAGAGTGGGAGGATAAGAACTCCCTAGCCCGCTGCTTTGTCGTTGCCTCATTAGACAACTCAATACGGAGGCAGTTCGATCAGATCGAACTTGCCAAGGACATATTGGACAGTCTAAGAAAGTTCATGACCGCGCAAATGGCCAAAGGGCAGAAAGTTCATGACCATTGCCTTCGGATGATGGGTTACATTAATGAACTTGAAGCTCTTGGATCCGGGCTAGATCTTGGCACGCAAGTGGATGCCATCCTCAATTCTTTGCCCTCTTCCTTCAATGCGTTCACAATGAACTACAATATGAATAAGCTGAATGTCAGCGTCCAGGAACTCAGCAATATGTTGCAGAGAGCCGAGGATCTACTCAAGAAGGATGAGCCTGTGGTTATGCTTGCTGAAGCTAACAAATCGGGCAAGAAAAAGAGAAAGGCAAAGAAGCCTCAGAAGAAGGCTACCAATCCTAAGAAGCAGAAGAAGAACAAGGCATCTGATGTCTGTCACTTCTGCAAGCAGACCGGCCACTGGAAGAGAAATAGTCCTGCCTACCTGGAATCTAAGAAAGGTAACATCGAAACTTGTGTCATAGAAACTAACTTGTTAGTTACTTCTGTGTCCTGGTGTGTTGACTCCGGGGCTTCAACTCATGCGTGTAACTCACTGCAGGAGTTCAAAGTTAGCAGAAGGTTGAGTGAAGGTGAAGTGACATTATTCTTGGGAACAACTGCAAGTGTTGCAGCAGCGGCAATAGGAACCGTAGAATTAGTTTTTAAAGAAGGAATACTTGTACTTAAAGATTGTCTTTATGTACAGAACTTGAGAAGAAATTTGATTTCTGTTTCAAAACTGTGTGCTGATGGATATACTGTTTATTTTAGTAATGTGATTACTGTTAAACGGAATAATAAATTCATCGCATGCGGGGAACAAGAGAACGGTCTCTATGTTCTACATCCTTCTCTGGAAACTAACTTAACCGAAACTACGTCGGTCGAAAATGCCAAGAAAAGGAATCGTGATACAGTAAGTCCCACGTGCCTCTGGCATTACCGACTTGGCCATATCGGTATTGACCGAATCACAAGGTTGGTAAAGGATGGTCCTTTGGATTTTCTAACTGTAGAAAATCTTCCCACTTGTGAACCTTGCCTTCAAGGTAAGATGTCTAAGCGGCCATTTGATGGTAAGCCTGAAAGCTCTGAAGGCACACTTGACCTAATACATACTGATGTATGCGGTCCCCTGAGTGTTAGGACACGGAATCAACACGTGTACTTCATCACCTTTACAGATGATTTTTCACGATATGGTTACGTGTACCTAATGAGACATAAGTCTGAATCATTTGAAAAGTTCAAAGAGTTCAGACAGGAAGTCGAGAAGCAGTCAGGGAGAGAAATTAAGGCCCTTCGATCAGATCGAGGTGGCGAGTATCTCTCTGACGAATTCAGGGACTACTTAAAGGCCAATGGGATAGTGTCACAATTAGCTCCTCCTGCTACACCTTAACTCAACGGTGTTTCAGAGAGGAGGAATAGGACCTTGTTGGACATGGTCCGATCACTTCTCGTACGCTCACAATTACCCACATCCTTTTGGGGATACGCATTAGAGACTGCTATCTACGTGCTGAATCGGGTTCCAACCAAATCAGTTCCTAAAACTCCATATGAACTTTGGACCGGAAGGAAGCCAAGTGTAAGACACTTGAAGATTTGGGGTTGTCCTACACATGTTAAAAGAACAAGTGCAGACAAGTTGGAATCTAAAACCAGTCGTTGCCTGTTTATAGGCTACCCAAAGGATTCAGTGGGTTATCTGTTCTATGACCCGAGTGAGCAGAAAGTGTTCTGCAGTCGAAATGCCCAGTTCTTAGAATCCGATTACATCCCGGACACCCATCGTCAGGAAATAGTTCTTGATGAGGAGAGCTCAGGAGCAGTGGGAGATGTCCCACAAATTCCAGGTAATTACCAACCAAGAAGAACCACCCGGGTATCCAGACCACCAGTCCGATATGGTTATGACCAGGATAGTTACCTGGTGGAAACCTTGACTAGTGAAGAGGATCCCGTGACTTACGCGGAAGCTATGTTAGACATAGACTCCCAGAAGTGGGTGGAGGCCATGAGAGCAGAAATGGACTCAATGGAGACCAATGGAGTCTGGACTCTAGTGGATCCGCCCCCCGGGGTAAAAGCAATTGGTTGCAAATGGATCTACAAGAGGAAGAAGGGCCCCGATGGCAGGATTGAGACCTTTAAAGCTCGCTTGGTGGCGAAAGGGTATACTCAGAAAGAAGGCATCGACTACGAGGAAACCTTTTCGCCCGTGGCCATGCTTAAATCCATTAGGATCCTGCTAGCTGTAGCAGCGTACCATGACTATGAGATTTGGCAAATGGATATCAAAACCGCGTTCCTGAATGGAGATCTTAGTGAAGATATCTACATGCAGCAGCCGCAAGGCTTCATTGCTGCTGGTCAGGAACACATGGTATGTAAACTTAATAGATCCATATATGGACTTAAGCAGGCTTCTAGGAGTTGGAACATCCGTTTTGATTCTGCAGTCAAAATGTTTGACTTTGAGCAGAATCCGGATGAGCCCTGTGTTTACAGGAAGTCCAGTGGGGATAAGATCACCTTTTTGGTGTTGTACGTGGACGATATCCTACTCATTGGGAATGATGTAGGAATGTTGACTTCGGTCAAGGTATGGCTATCACAGCAGTTCTCCATGAAAGATATTGGAGAATCAGATAATTGGATTATCCCAGGCTGCTTACATTGACAAAATTGTCAAGAGGTACAGCATGGAGAACTCCAAGAAAGGAAACGTTCCTTTCAGGCACGGAGTCACTCTCTCCAAGAAGATGTCTCCCAAGATTTCTGAGGAGATTGAGAGCATGAGAGACGTTCCCTATGCCTCAGCCATAGGGAGCATCATGTATGCCATGCTGTGCACTCGCCCTGACATTGCTCAGGCGGTGAGTGTAGTAAGCAGATTCTAGGCAAACCCAGGGCAGGAGCAATGGACTGCTGTGAAGAACATACTCAAATACCTTCGAAGGACAAAAGAGTTTTGTCTGGTATTCGATGGTAGTTCACTACAAGTTCTAGGGTATACCGATGCCGATTTCCAGTCGGATCCAGATGATAGAAAGTCTACATCTGGTATGTTTTCACGATAGGATCGTGTGCTGTTTGCTGGAAAAGCAGCAAACAGGGGTCCACCGCAGACTCCACAACCGAGGCCGAGTACATTGTCGCAAGTGAAGCTACCAAGGAAGCCGTGTGGATGAAGAAGTTCATACACGAATTGGGAGCGATTCCATCCAGCACATCTCCCATCCCGTTGTTGTGTGACAACAATGGAGCGATCGCCCAGGCTAAAGAGCCTCGGGCTCACTCGAAGTCGAAGCACATCGAGAGAAAGTACCATGTACTGCGGGAGATCGTTGGTAGAGGGGACGTCCTGATTCAGAAGGTAGCATCATCGGATAATGTGGTAGACCCATTGACTAAGCCACTGACACAGAAGGTGTTTGAGAAACACGTGGAAAGTATGGGACTCCGGCTTGTACCAGATTCGACCTAAGTGCAAGTGGGAGCTGTTAGACAGTTTTGTATGCCCTTAGCTTCAAACACAGAAGGCGTTTGATTCATGTTGTTTGGTTTAATTCTGTGTAAAACCCTAAAACTGGACATTTATAGAGACTCGTGTTAGTTTTAAATGTTCACAGCCATTGGATAAGTCTGGGGAGATTTATCCTGCCAAGACTGATACTGGTGTGCCACCAAGTGTTGGGATGGCCTGTCTCAACCATCAGGGTAAGACCCGAGGCACATGCAGTATGGGATTACTTGAATCCTTGAACCGGACCAGATTTCCAGTATTGCCCTGGACCTTGGAGATATATGGGCAAAACTGGAAAGTTACACCTAACCCCTAGACTCGATTATGACATTTCACTAGGTGTTGGATCAGGCTGCCTTTGATATGCCAATCAGTGAGATCCTTAGCGGGGATCAAAACCTGGGTATGTTGGGGCAGTTTGAGAATTCATCTAAGTGGGTGATCATAGTGACAGAATCAGCCACTTTGTCGGACAAAGGGTAATGATCAGGAATGCACTCTCTCTGATGGAAACCAAACTGCCGGCAGTTGATTTCAATCGTTGGAATTTTGTTTGGCAAAATTAATATATTTATATATATATGTACGGTTTCGAATTGTTTGCAAATGGTTTTAATTCCCGGGATCCATGTGAGAGGAGATTGCGGCACTGTTCCTTGCAGCCAAGGGAGAGGTCCTCTCTTGTCGGGCAGTGCTTGATCATTAAGGGCTGAGAGGTTAAGTGTAAGACCATTGAGGATAATACCTGATGGGCTAATCTTGCACCTGCCCACAGTCCCTGGGTTTTTATAAGATGGCTTGGCCCAGGGACCACTTAATGTAAGTGTTGGGCCCATAGGGTCCATATGATGGACTCAAGGGGTTCATTTAGTTTTTCAGTGAATTCGGCTGGGCCTTGTATTAAAGGCTGGGCCGAACCCATGTGGCTGGTGTGTAGATCAATGCTTGGGTCCCACGCCATACAAAGAAGCCCAACTGGGCAGCATATTGGAAAGTAATTAGACACTGAACACTTAATGGGCCAAAAGCCCATTTCGAGGTGGGCTGATATGATCACCCATCCATGGGGCGAATTTGAGATTAAAGTTAGTAAAAGGATTGGGCCTTTTAGCCTTATCCACTCTTAGAGACCAAATTCAAATTAGATTTGAATCTGGTAACCTCCTGATAAGATCAGGAGTAAGCTAACTCTATCTGCAGAAAAGGATTAAGATTATCCCTTATCCAAATACTGATTTGGATTGGGATAACTCCTAAAAAGGAGGTTTCTTAATCAAGAAGAAAGGAGGAGATTTTGAACCACCTTGAAGAGGTATAGGATACCTCCTGCGAATTCAGATCTGATCTGATTCATACTCTCCAGAAAAACAGAAAAACAGTTCAGCCTTTTTGTTTTGGAAAATCTCCTCCTGCCGCCGCCATCTGCCTTTGCAAGATTAGATCTTTGCAGAGAAGAAAGTCAAGAAATCTGTTCTTGACATCAGTCTTGGAAGAAAGACTGAAAAGTATTCAGTGTTTAGTACTTCCAGAGGATTCTTGTGAAGGATCCAGTGTGTAGGACGCACCCTGCTGGTTCTGTTCCATTCACAGCTGTGTCATTTTCAGCAGGAACGGATCTTGGAGCATTCTTTGGGCGTGAACACCAACTTTGGGAGATACTGCTTCTCCAGATCAGGTATATTCCTCCCATTTATCTTTTGGTACAGATCTGGTTTGATTATGGTTCAAGTAGGATCCTTGAATACTGTATTCTAAATTTAGGGAATTTGATTCCTAGTTGAGAGAAGGTAGGAAATTTTTTGAAATTCGCCCACCCATTCCGCAACCTTTATGGCGTCCATTAGATGGATCCTACCATTATTTCAGGAAGGCCTTTAGAGAGTTCATCATATGAATCTCCCTATCACATGCACTCATATTAGCTGGAGGGAACAAAATTACGCCCTAGTTTGATTTAGGTCAAACCAAAATGGCTCCCACTGACTTTCATAAAGCCAGATTTCGGTGGGCCTTGAATCGGCTAGGGTTCTGCACGTAACATCTTGATGAGGTGTGGGGCCCACCACTTTGGGAAGTCATCCAATGACCAAAAGGGACACCATGGCAATGATGTGCATTCAGCCATGGTGTGCGCAAGAGCCACTGTCGAATGAGCATGGGCCAAGTACTTATGGCCCATGTACGCAGCACGTCACACATCCATACATCTCATGCATGGATAAATTGATCAAATCAATTAATTATCTGTAAGGCCCGTTGGAAGCCCGTTAAAATTCCATAATATTAACCATTAATATTATCTAGGTATATGGGCTGAATTAGGGTTACCCAGTTCGGCCCATATAGCTTTATCATTTAAAATGGGCTTTTGTAGTTTTAACTATTTAAAACTGGGCCTTTACAGGCTGGGCTGAATTAACCATTTAATTAAATATCAATCCTTAGGCCCATTAGTGGGAAATTAGAGCTGACTTTCAGCCTTGATTAAACCCTAGAATTGGTCCAAACAGTTTGAACCAATCTCGGTTCGAATGGGTCTAGGGTTTGATTTTTATTTAAATCCTTAATTCAAGAAAATAATATGAAATTAAATACTGATAAAAGGAAAAACAAGAATCAGTCAATTAGGGCTGTTTGCACAATCCTTCCTACAAAATAGAGGTTAGATCACAGAATGCAGTTTCACAAACTACAAATCGCAGATAGTGTTTCTCTCATCTGCGAAATCTCCTTCTCTGCGAAATCTCCTTTTCTGTGCCGCCATCTTCGAACCAAAATAAAAATAAATAGAAATCCTAATTCTATTAATAATTACATCAGATCAAATACCTATACATTGAGTCTAGAAAAAAAAAATTACAGACCCAAAAAATAATTCAAGAACTGCAAAATCGCAGGTTCCCTGCGCAAATCAACAATTCGATCTCCTCTTGTACAAACAGCCCATAAATCAAGAAAAATATAAAGAACAATTCTAAATAATAATCAGATTTATTTAAAATTAATTTCAGATTATTTGCCCATCTATTTTGGGAACAAATTTCCCAAAAAACCATATCTACGCAAATTGGGTAGAACGCCTTCTCCCTAACTGCGCAGGTTCAGATCTAAAAGATTGTGGAATAAGGGATGAGAGATCCATCCCATGGATGCTCAAAGATTGTGGAATAAGGGGGCGAATTTCAAAAATTTTTCTCTCCCTTCAACTGGGAATCACATTCCCTATTTAGAAAATCATATTTTCAAGGACCATTCTTGAACCTTAAAATGAACCAGATCTGAACCAAAATGAATAGGAGAAAATTATACCTGATACGAAGAAATAATATCTCCCAACGAAGGTGTTCATGCCCAAGGAAGGATCCAAAGACTGCTCCCACTGAAGATGGCACAGTGCAGGATGGAGCAGAATCAGTAGTGTTCTTCCCCAAGAACTCTGTCCTTCGCAAGAATCAGTAAAATGGTACGTGAGCACAGCTTCCTTTCAATCCCTTCTCAAAGAACTAATGTCAAGGTCCATTCTTGACTTCTCCCACAACTGGAGATCAAACTGGCAAATAGGGCGGCAAGAACAGGGAGGCGGCAAGAGAGTATTCGTAGGGTGCAGAATTCTCTCTTCTTGATTTCAGCACTAAAGAGGATCTGATGTATATCTCCTAAAGACTGCCGCCCCCTCCTTCTTTTCGTTAACTTAAAAGATCAGCTTCTAATCCCATTAGGAGCTGCTTATCCAAATCATATTTGGATCAGCCTTCTCTTCTAGTGATAAGGATAAACCTGTTAGACAGTTTTGTATGCCCTTAGCAACAAACAAAATTGATGTACTTTATGAGTTTATTGTAAATGAATAAAAATGCATATTTGATTCATGTTCCCTTGGTATGTTTCTATGTAATACCCTTAAACTAGACACTTATTGAGACTCGTGTTAGTTTAAAATGTTCACAGCCAGTGGGTCAGTTTGGGGAGACCTATCCTGACAAGGCTGACACTGTGGTGCTACCAAATCGGTTGGGGTCGCTTGTCTCAGCTACCAGGGTGAGACCCTAGGCACATACAGTGTGGGATTAATTGAATCTTTGAACTGGACCAGATTTCCAGTATTGCCCGGGACCTTGGAGATTGATGGGCAAAACTGGAAAGTTACACCCGACCCCTAGACTCGATTATGATACTGCACTAGGTGTCGGATCAGGCTGTCTTTGATGTACTAATCAGTGAGATCCTTAGCGGGGGTCAAAACCTGGGTATGTTGGGACAATCCGAGAATTCATCTGAGTGGGTGATCATACTGACAGGATCAGCCCCTTTGTCAGACAAAGGTAATGATCAGGGATGCACTCTCACTATTGGAAACCAAGACTGCCGGCAGCTGATTTTAACCGTAGAAATTTGTTTTGCAAAGTATATTTTATATGAGATATAAAAGTATATACATTATGGTTTCTAAAATGTTTGTAAAATGGTTTTAATTCCCGGGATCCATATAAGTGGAGAGTGCAACACTGTTCCTTACAGCCGAGGGAGAAGTCCTCTCTTGTTGGGCCGTGTATGATCATTAAGGGCTGAGAGGTTAAGTGTAAGACCATTGAGGATAATACCTAATGGGTTAATCTTGCATCTGTCCACAGTCCCTGGGTGTTACAATGTGGCTTGGCTCAAGGACAACTTAGGGTAAGTGTTGGGCCCATAGAGCCCATTCGATGGGTTTCAGGGGGTGCACTGTCTTTAACAGTGTATTCGACCAGGCCTTGTAACAAAGGCTGGGCCGAACCCATGTGGCTGATGTGTAGATCAATGCTTGGGTCCCACGCCATACAAGGAAGCCCAACTGGGCAACAGTTAGGAAGGTTAAGTGAGCACATAAGCTTGATGGGCCTAAAGCCCATTTCGAACAGGGCTATTTGTTTGGTTAATTAAAGGGGCGAATTCTGAGATGGATTAGCAGATAGGATAGGGTCTTAATCCTATCCACTCGGAGAGTCCATATCTGAATGTGATTCAGATCTAGAAACCTCCTAATGGGATTAGGATAAAGCTAATCTAATCTGCAGATAAGATAAGGGTTTATCCTTATCACTAGAAGAGAAGGCTGATCCAAATATGATTTGGATAAGCACCTCCTAATGGGATTAGGAGCGGTTCTTTTAATTTAACAAAAAGAAGGAGGGGGCGGCAGCCTTAAAAAAAAAAAGAAAAATATCAGATCCTCTTTAGTGCTGAAATCGAGAAGAGAGAATTCTGCACCCTGTGAGTACTCTCTTGCCGCCTCCCTGTTCTTGCCGCCCTGTTTGCTAGTTTGATCTCCAGTTGTGGGAGAAGTCAAGATTGGATCTTGACATCAGTTCTTTGAGAAAGGATTGAGAAGGAATCTGTGCTCACGTGCCATTCTACTGATTCTTGCGAAGGACAGAGTTCTTGGGGAAGAACCTGTTGATTCTGCTCCATCCTGCACTGCGCCATCTTCAGTGGGAGCAGTCTTTGGATCCTTCCTTGGGCGTGAACACCTTCGTTGGGAGATATTACTTCTCCGTATCAGGTATTGTTCTCTCCCATTCCTTTTGGTTCAAATCTGGTATAGTTTAAGGTTCAAGATTGATCCTTGAAAATATGATTTTCTAAATAGGGAATGTGATTCCCCGTTGAAGGGAGAGAAAAATTTTTGAAATTCACCCCTTATTCCGCAATCTTTGGGCGTCCATGGGATGGATCTCTCATCCCTTCAAAACCCTTATCTTATTTGCAGATTAGATCAGCTTTCTCCTAATCCCATTAGGAGGTTTCTAGATCTAAATCACATTCAGATCTGGACTCTCTGAGTGGATAGGATTAAGACCCTATCCTATCTGCTAATCAATCTCACAATTCGCCCCTTTAATTAATTAAATAAATAGCCCAGTTCGAAATGGGCTTTAGGCCCATTAAGCTTATGTGCTCACTTAACCTTCCTAACTGCTGCCCAGTTGGGCTTCCTTGTAGGGCTTGGGACCCAAGAATTGATCTACACATCAGCCACATGGGTTCGGCCCAGCCTTTGTTACAACGCCTAGTCGAATAGACTCTTAAGGACAGTGCACCCCCTGAAACCCAACGAATGGGCTCTATGGGCCCAACACTTACCCTAAGTGGTCCTTGGGCCAAGCCACCTTGTAACACCCAGGGACTGTGGGCAGATGCAAAATTATCCCATCAGGTATTATCCTCAATGGTCTTACACTTAACCTCTCATCCCTTAATGATCATACACTGCCTGACAAGAGAGGACCTCTCCCTTGGCTGCAAGGAACAGTGTTGCACTCTCCACTTATATGGATCCCGGGAATTAAAACCCTTTTGCAAAAATTTTAGAAACCATAATATATATACTTTTATATCTCATATAAAATATACTTTGCAAAACAAATCTCAACGGTTGAAATCGGCTACCGGCAGTCTTGGTTTCCAACAGTGAGAGTGCATCCCCGATCATTACCTTTGTCCGACAAAGGGGTTGATCCTGTCACTATGATCACCCACTCAGATGAATTCTCGGATTGTCCCAACATACCCAGGTTTTGACCCCCGCTATGGATCTCATTGATTGGTACATCAAAGACAGCCTGATCCGACACCTAGTGCAGTATCATAATCGAGTCTAGGGGTCGGGTGTAATTTTCCAGTTTTTCCCATCAATCTCCAAGGTCTAGGGCAATACTGGAAATCTAGTCCAGTTCAAAGATTCAATTAATCCCACACTGTATGTGCCTAGGGTCTCACCCCGGTAGCTTAGACAAGCCACCCCAACCGACTTGGTGGCACCACAGTGTCAGCCTTGTCAGGATAGGTCTCCCCAGACCGACTCACTGGCTATGAACATTCTAAACTAACACGAGTCTCAATAAGTGTCCAGTTTAAGGGTATTACATAGAAACATACCAAGGGAACATGAATCAAATATGCACTTTTATTCATTTACAATAAACTCATAAAGTACATCATCTTGATTGAAGCTAAGGGCATAGAAAACTGTTTAACACTTTTATCGAGTTGAGCGGTTCTGCTCTTCATACATAGTCTTCAAACTATCCAATATATACTGGACACTTCGATCTTATCAAATTGTCACTGTATCGGATTGTCTAAAGAGGCTATAATATAACCGGGCAAGAGAGTTTTTCTCTTTCCATTCTTGATACTCTCTTCTTCGACCCTCAGAAGCCCTGTCCCCTTGACGATTCGGAGTAGGGTTCTTAGCAATTTTGTCCAATTTCTTAGACGTCAGAACTAGCATAAAGTTTCGGAACCAGTTAGCATAATTAGGGCCCTTTGAATTTGTTATCATCCAACAATTTGGTAAAGTTTCCATTTGCCATTTCTAGTAAAGGCAAAGTAGATTTATATGTCCACAACCTAATTGATTCATGTCATCACATAGAAAGAGCTTTTTATCTATATTCCATTTTCATTTCCTCTAATCTGAGTGACAGAGACTGTTGTGTCTCTGAAATGTGGGAAACCACATGGGGTGCATGGAGCCAACTGTTTTAGCTACAAAAACCCACCACCTTCTGTGAAGGATCTCATTCACTTATCTTATAAGCTTTTCCCTTTGGCCTCTGTCAGACAAGGTTTGTAGACATTTTAGGTTAAACATTTCTGTCCAATAAGTGCTCACCCATCATGTTCATGAATGCCAAGGTACCATGAGAGAGTCTTCCATTTTAGGATAGGCCCCTCTCACATCGGTCTATGACGCCTCTATCATCTCATGAAGCAATCCAGCTAACTGCATTAGCAGATGGATAGCCCAATTTTATGGCGCATGTTCTCCCACCAATGCGGCCAACTTTCATACTAATGATGGAAGGCCTTTAGAGAATTCATCATATAAAATTCCCTATCACATGCACTTATATTTAATGGAGGGAACGAATAATTACACCCTAGATTTATTTAGGTCAAACCAAAGTGGCTCCTACTGACTTTCATAAAGCCAGATTTAGATGGGCCATAAATGGCTAGGATTCTGTATGGTTCCTCTTGGGGAGGAATCTGATGTGGGCCCCACCACGTAGGGAGATCATCCAATGATCTTAAGGGCACCATGGAAATGATGTGCATTCAGCCATGGTGTTTGAAAGAGCCACTATCGAATCAACATGGGCCAAGTGCTTATGGCCCATGTTCGTAGCACATCACACATCCATACATCACATGCATGAAATTCATAATTGATCCAATCGATTAAATAACTGTTAAACCTATAAATAGAGCCCATTTAATTCCATAATGTTACCAATTAATATTATCTAGGTATATGGGTTGTACTGCAAAAGGCAGTTCGGCCCATATAACATTTATTCTAAATTGGGCTAAAGCAGTTTTAACATATTAAAATTGGGTTTCACAGTGTGGGCCGAATTGCATCTTGCAATTAACCATCAATCCCTTGGCCCATGAAGGAGATTTTAGGGCTAAGAACAACCCCCATCGAACCACAGATTCAGTCCAACCAGTTTGGTCCAATCTAGTTCGAATGGGTCAAGGGTTTGATGTTTAATTCAAGATCCAATTCAGGAAGATGATCTAAAATTAAATAACTGATAAATGTCATTCAAGAATCAGTGAACAAACACAAAAGGGGGCTGTTCACAAGGCTGCAACACTTCAAAACAAAAAATTAGTTCACAGATTGCAGTTTCCATTACTGCAATTCGTGGATCGCAAATTTCTTATCTACGCAAGTCTACTCCTCCACGCGAACCAGCTTCGTCTTCCATGAAATAAGAATAGAAAAAAACTAATTCTTTCTATTAATATTACAACAGAATCAAATCCTATACATCCCATCTAGAAAAATAAAAATAAAAAAATTATTTACAGACAAAGATTGAATAGAATAAATAGGTAGGGGTGCAGATTTCTTACACCAAAAGAATTCGATCTCCATCTTGCGAACAGCCCAAAATCCAAGAAAAATATATATAACAATTCTAAATATAAATCAGATTAATAAAGGTTTAATTTCAGTTCATTCACCCAAAACTGGGAACCGATTTCCTAGTGAAAATGCGAACTGCACAAATTGGGTAGAACACCTTCTGCCCATTTGTGCAGATTCATATTTGGTTTCATTCGATTCAAGGTTTGAACCTAGCTTTGATACCACTGAAGGGATGAGAGATCCATCACATGGATGGACGAACCCTGTAGGAAGGTAGGGTGAAATTTAAAAAATTTCTCTGTCTCCCATATGGGAATTGCATTCCCTATTTTAGAAAACTGCATTTTTAAGGATCAATCTTGAACTAAACCGGACCAGATTTGAAACCAAAAGGGAGGAAAGGGATATACCTGATATGAAGTAGTAGTAACTCCCAATGAAGGTGTTAATGTACAAGGAGAAAACCAAAACCCGCTTCCACTGAAGACGAAACAGTGTGTGGTGAATCAGGATCAACAGGATGGCTGTTCAACATGAACTGAATTCTTCAATAAGAATGGAGTAGAGGGCTGGTGAGCACAACTTCAGATTGCTTTTTCTACCAAGAAGCAATATCAAGAACAATTTTTGATCACTCCCACAAGTGAAGATTGAACTTGGTAGGGCCAGCAAAAATAGGGAAGAACTCTACAGATTGTTGTGGTGTATAACTAAGGAATTCATCCCCTTTATTTATAGCCCTCTCAGGATCAGCCTCCTATTCCAATTAGGAGATAGTTCCTTAATCCAAATCTGATATTTGGATCTGGACTATTGAATGGATAAGACTTATCTTATCCTTCAGCGAATCCTAATCAGATTATAAATCCTATCTTGCCTTCTTTTAAATAACTAACTAAAGCCCAGTTTGAATTGGGCTTTAGGCCAATTAAGTTTATGTGTTCACTTCATCTCTTAGCATTGATCTACACATCAGTCACATGGGTTCAGCCCAGCCTTTATTACAAGGCCCGACCGAATTCACTATAGGAGACAGTGAACCATTGAGTCCATTACTATGGACTCTTAATGGGCCCAACATTTACACAAAATGGTCATTGGGTCCAACCACCCTATGAAAACCCAAGGACTATGGGCAGATGCAAGATTATCCCATCAGATATTACCCTCAATGGTCTTACACTTAACCTCTCAGCCCATAATGATCAAAAAGTACCCGACAAGAGAGGACCTCTCCCTCTGCTGTAACGAACAGTGCTGCACTCTCTACTCACATGGATCTTGGGAATTAAAACCTTTTGCAAACATTTTGAAACCATAATATATATATGTATATCTCTATATATAAATATATTTTGCAAAAACAAATTTCAACGATTGAAATCAACTGTCGGTAGTTTAGGTTTCCATCAGAGATAGTGCATTCCCCAATCATTCACTTTGTCCAAAAAAAGGAGCTGATCCTTTCACTATGACCACCCATTCAGGTGAATTCTCAAATTGTCCCAACATACCCAGGTTTTGACCCCCTCTAAGGATCTCACTGATTGGTATATTAATGACAACCCAATCAGACACCTAGTGCAGTACCATAATCGAGTCTAGGGGTTAGGTGTAACATTCCAATTTTGCCCATCTATCTCCAAGGTCCAGGGCAATACTGGAATTTTGGTCTAGTTCAGCGTTTCAAGAAAACCCACACTGCATGTACCTCAAGTGTCCTCCTGGAAGCTGAGACAAGCCACCCCAACCAACTTGGCGGCACATCAATGTCAGCCTTGGCAGGATAAATCTCCCCAGGTCTATCCAACGGCTATGAAGATTCTAAACTAACACGAACCTCATAAGTGTCCAGTTTAAGGGTATTACACAGAAACACACCAAAACACATGAATCAATTATGTACTTTCATTCATTTACAATAAATGTCATCAAGTACATCAATCTTATTGGAGCTAAGGGCATATACTGTCTAACAGTTCAATGCGGGCCCAACAACCACTATATGAAAATTTGTCGGTGGAAGCCACCCGTGCTGTACAACTATTGAGGCAAACTTAGCCACCGAGCTAGAAACAGAGTACTTCTCTCCCTCATGGCAGCCCTAAACTTCCATAGGATTCTCAGTTTGATAACCCAAAGGAGGGATATTATGCTTATCACAATACTCCCTCAATTCCCAATAAATCTAGGCCAAGTCCTCTTCGTAAATAAGCTCTTCCGATGGAAAGACAACTCCAGGTTCCATGACCCCACCTCCTGACTGAGCCTCCAAGCTCTTGTAGACACCAACTTCCCCAACTGAGGCCTCCGGATCAACAGGATCCCTGACCTCTGCTACCTTAGGAACATCAACACTAACAACTGTAGGTGGGACCAGAGCCTCCTCGCAAGGTATCGCTGTTTCAGAGCTAGCAGGAACCTCCTCCTCCTGCCTTAGGTCACCAGGGATAGCCTCCCTAGTGAAGGGATGAGAGATCCATCCCATGGACGCCCAAAAATTGCAGAATAAAGGGGCGAATTTCAAAAATTTTTCTCTCCCTTCAATTGGGAATCACATTCCCTATTTAGAAAATCATATTTTCAAGGATCATTCTTGAACCTTAAACTGAACCAGATTTGAACCAAAAGGAATAGGAGAGAATTATACCTGATACGGAGAAGAGATATCTCCCAACGAAGGTGCTCACGCCCAAGGAAGGATCCAAAGACTGCTCCCACTGAAGATGGCGCAGTGCAGGATGGAGCAGAATCAGCAATGTTCTTCCCCAAGAACTCTGTTCTTCGCAAGAATTAGTAGAATGGTATGTGAGCACAACTTCCTTCTCAATCCTTTCTCAAAGAACTGATGTCAAAATCCAATCTTGACTTCTCTCACAACTGGAGATCGAACTGGGAAACAGGGCGACAAGAACAGGGAGGTGGTAAGAGAGTATTCGCAGGGTGCAGAATTCTCTCTCCTTGATTTCAGCACTAAAGAGGATCTGATGTATCTCATGGTCTCTCTCAAGGCTGCCGCCCCCTCCTTCTTTTTGTTAACTTAAAAGATCAGCTCCTAATCCCATTAGGAGGTGCTTATCCAAATCATATTTGGATCAGTCTTCTCTTCTAGTGATAAGGATAAACCCTTATCTTATCTGCAGATTAGATTAGCTTTCTCCCAATCCCATTAGAAGGTTTCTAGATCTGAATCACATTCAGATCTAGACTCTCTGAGTGGATAGGATTAAGACCCTATCCTATTTTCTAATCCATCTCATAATTCGCCCCTTTAATTCACTAAATAAATAGCCTAGTTCGAAATGGGCTTTAGGCCCATTAAGCTTATGTGCTCACTTAACCTTCCTAACTGTTGCCCAGTTGGGCTTCCTTGTATGGCGAGGGAACCAAGCATTGATCTACACATCAGCCACATGGGTTTGGCCCAGCCTTTGTTACAAGGCCTGGTCGAATACACTGTTAAAGACAGTGCACCCCCTGAAACCCATCGAATGGGCTCTATGGGCCCAACACTTACCCTAAGTAGTCCCTGGGCCAAGCCACCTTGTAACACCGAGGGACTGTGGGCAGATGCAAGATTAGCCCATCAGGCATTATCCTCAATGGTCTTACACTTAACCTCTCAGCCCTTAATGATCATACACTGCCCGACAAGAGAGGACCTCTCCCTCGGTTGCAAGGAATAGTGTTGGACTCTCCACTTATATGGATCCCGGGAATTAATACCTTTTTGCAAACATTTTAGAAACCATAATATATATACTTTTATATCTCATATAAAATATACTTTGCAAAACTAATCTCAACGGTTGAAATTGGCTGCCGGCAGTCTTGGTTTCCAACAGTGAGAGTGCATCCCCGATCATTACCTTTGTCTGACAAAGGGGCTGATCCTATCACTATGATCACCCACTCAGATGAATTCTCGGATTGTCCCAACATACCCAGGTTTTGAACCCCGCTAAGGATCTCCCTGATTGGTACCTCAAAGACAGCCCGATCCGACACGTAGTGCAGTATCATAATCGAGTCTAGGGGTTGGGTGTAACTTTCCAGTTTTGCCCATCAATCTCCAAGGTCCAGGGCAATACTGAAAATCTTATCCAGTTCAAAGATTCAATTAATCCCACACTGTATGTGCCTAGGGTCTCACCCTGATAGTTGAGACAAGCCACCCCAACCGACTTGGTGGCACCACAGTGTCAGCCTTGTCAGGATAGGTCTCCCCAGACCGACCCACTGGCTGTGAACATTCTAAACTAACACTAGTCTCAATAAGTGTCCAGTTTAAGGGTATTACACAGAAACATACCAAGGGAACATGAATCAAATATGCACTTTTATTCATTTACAATAAACTCATAAAGTACATCAATTTTGATTGAAGCTAAGGGCATACAAAACTGTCTAACACCTAGCACCAACACCCTTAGGGACCTTAGAAGACACATAGAGCTAAATGAATACATAACCTTAAATGGGCCTTAAGCCCATTTTGAACTGAGTTAATTTGATTTGTCACTTAAGGGGAAAATTCTGAGATGGATCAGCAGATAGGATTGGGCTCAGACCCTATCCACTTAGAGAGTCCAAGATCTAAATGAGATTTAGATCTAGAAACCTCCTAATTAGATTAGGAGATGGCTGATCTAATCTGTAGATAAGATAAGGGTTATCCCTTATCACTTAAAGGGACTTTTAATCCAAATATGATTTGGGTTAGCAACTCCTAATGGGATTAGGAGCAGATCCCTTTAAGTCTATAAAAGGAAGAGGGGGCGGCAGCCTTTAGACATGCAATGCAATCCAGAGATCCTTGTCTTCAGAGCTGAGATTACTAGAAGAGAGAATTCTGCACCCTGTAAATACTCTATTGTCGCCTCCTTCCTACAGCCGCTGCCTCCAGCAGTTCGATCTCCACTTCTTGGAACAAATCAAGATATGATCTTGATAACAATCTTTTGGAGAAAAGATTGGTGGGAGTTGTATTCACAAGCCGTCCAGTTGATTCTTACGAAGGGTCATGTTCTTTTGGAAGAACACTGCTGATTCTGCTCCACCCTGCCATGCGCCATCTTCAGTGGGAGCAGATTTTGGATCCTTCCTTGGGCGTGAACACCTCCATTGGGAGATACTGCTTCTCTGTATCAGGTATTATCCCTCCCTACTCCTTTTGGTTCAGATATTGTTCAGTTTATGGTTCAAGAATGATCCTTGAAAATATGATTTTCTAAATGGGGAATTCGATTCCCAATTGAAGGGAGAGAAAATTTTTAGAAATTTGCCCCCTTATTCCGCAATCTTTGGGCGTTCATGTGATGGATTTCCTATCCCTTCACCACCAACCACCTAATAATATGCGTGATAGGCACGATGAAGGGACCACACCAAATGGACCCTACGAGTAAGCAACACAAAGCAATCAACAACATAAAATGCGATGTGATGTCACCCTAACACAAAGCTAACAAATACATACCATTCCAGCCACAACAAAGGCCTTTGATGTCTCCGAGTCTGGGTGAACCTCATCAGTTTCCAGGCACTTCAGCACATAAGATTACAAATAGTTCAACAAAAACATGGTAAACCCGAAACAACTACAACAATAACCAAAAAGAGAGAAAAGAGTGTCAAACGATAAAGTAAACTCACTAGACCAGCTCCCTCAGGAGGAGCTACTGGAACCTCCGTATCCAATTGAAATCCACCACTCTCCACAGACTGCAAGAATGACAAGGAAACAATACTAATTTGATTTAGTTGCAATAAAATAAATCCGAAAGAAAAACAGAAAATAGTAGAAGGAGTCACATACCGAAGCACTATCTATAAGACCTCGCTTTGGATGAAGGGGAGCCTTCCTCTTCATTCGCCTGCTCAAGAAGTGGACGATGGCACCCATGGAAGAGGGTACCGCAACTGGCAAGTCCACTGGCTCCACAACCGACACAGCATCTTCCACAGGGGTTGATGCTGCAGATTCCTGACCACCCTCAACATGACCCTCATATGCATGCGATGAAGTTGTAGCTGAATCAATAGACTCTGGCACAACATTAGGCCGGAAAGAAAAGGGAACCCTCATGGATCTTGAACTCTCCATAGGTGGGGGATGGCTACTCCCCCCCTCGTCCACAATAGGCTACTTTCCATCACGTTTTGTTGGCACCTTCCTCAGATATCCAGAAAAATGAATGGTTGCGTCCCCCCTTCAATTAGCAGCCTAACCCTCTAGGGGGGCCAACACACGAAGAAGACGGGGGTTCATCCACAACATCTCTTGGAAGCCCCCAAATAATGCACAAAGATATGAAAGATGAAGGACTTATGACCCTGCACCCTTCCATAACCAGCTAATGGGAACCGCACACACCTAGGAAGGGCAAGGCTGTGACGCCACACCTTAGAATTACATTGAGTATATAGATCTTTTCCATTACAAGGTCATCCCAAATAAAATTAATCAAGCATCCTGATTCTAGCATTCTCAAACTCTATATAGGTCAGTATTGGGCTTTAGGGGTAAAATTGTCTTATTTTGAATATTACCGAAACATGGCTTAAAAATCTTATTTACCCTTCCATTTGCAAACTGTCTTGATAAGATGAGATTGATTTTAAAATCAAACAGGTATTCTTCTTATTATTTTTTATAGCAGATTTCTACCCCTGAACTTATTTTTATTGTTTCCTTTCACCATTTTCTGCGAATCCCAACACTTGCCTTAGGTGAAGAGACCTGGTTACTAATTGTTAGGTAAGTGTCTTTGGTATTCCCTTTTCCGTTTGACGCAAATCTCAACACATGACTTAGGTGAAGAGACATGGTTACTAAGTCTAGGGTACCTTGACCTGGTCTTTTTTTTTCTTTTTTTCTTTTTTTTAAGCAACACAGTTTAGGTAGTCCACTGTCTCTTAACAATTTGAAGAATTTTGTCTAATTTCTCAATCTTTCTCTTCCTATCTTGACAGGGGCAAACTTGGGAGTATTTTTCGATTTCCCAACGGTTTCGACAATATTCAAACAAGACCAATTTTTTACTCCTATCACTTGCTACCAATTTCCGTAACTTTTTCTATTTGGGAATCACTTTTAATGGAAAATTTTAAAAATTTCAGTGAAATTTTAATTCAACATCTTTAAAGGCTTAGCTTCACAATTTTTTTATCAAATTTTTTCTCTCTTTTCTCACCCACCAACTTAAATGCCATTATCCTTAATGGCCTGACTAGAATGAAGCAAAGAAGATTTGGGCCAAAGGGATCAATGAGTAAGGTTTTCTTGAGGGGTTCAAGGTATGCCAGCTAGTCTTGGATCAATAAAATAAAATAAAACTCTAATCCTAAAAGTAACTGAAAATGATGTTGGGTTGCCTCCTAACCAGCGCTAAGTTTAACATCTTCAATCGGACACATTCAAGCACTTTGTCCATCTACACTCTCTGACTCACTTTCTTTTTTCGATAGACAGGGCTCAAACTAGACTAACCAAGGGGTAAACAGGTCACTTAAAAAGTTATCCACTATATCTACTTTGAACTCATCTTCCCCTAGGTTTGGATACTTAAAGGAACTATAAACGTTTAACCGGACTTTCTGCTCCCCTAATGAAGTGTTCATTTCTCTCGATTTACAATTGATGGTCGTTGCTAGGAATGGACATCTTAAGATTATCGGAATATGGTTCAGCTCCCCGATTGGGGTCATGTCTAGGATAAAATCCAATGGGAAGTGACAAACCTCTACCCTAACCTTAATAACATTTCAAGGAGTGTTGAATAACCGATCAGCGAGATGTAGAATTATCGGGGTTGATTTTAACTCGCTGATCCTGAACCTATCATAAATTGATGGAAGCAAAGTTATACTAGCCCTAAGATCCATTGGTGCCCGATCAAAGGTGATTCCAATGATGCCACAACTTATGAGAGGAGCACTAAGGTATTTCACATTTCGGGGGATTTGATTTAGGAGAGCTGCACTAACATTTGTCGAGAGCATCTTTTTTTGTGGGATCGATTGTGGCTCCATCATTTGAATACACAACTCTTTTAAGAACTTGGCATAGGCCAGGATATGTTGGATCACATTGAGGAGAGGGAAGTCAATATGGACTTCCCTACTCTCCTCGTTGCGAGTCTCTTTCTTCTTTCACACCGGCCCGACTATGAGTGCAATTGTAAAGGGAACTATGGATTGGTGCACTAAAGGTTTTTCTTTTGAAGTTTCCTTTTCTTCTTCTTCTCCCCCCAACTTAGGGTCTTCCTGCTCCTTTTCTTCTTCATTAACTCTCTTTTTCACACATGGGCCCTCTAACATCCTCCCACTCCTCAAGGTTGTAACAGCTTTGGCATTTTTAGGTTGAGGGTTCTTAGGAGGTGGTTGAATTTGTTGTGGAGGAAAACCTGGTGGCTGATTTCTAGGACTCACGATCGGTTGTCTTGGAAATTGCCCTACTCCTCTCCTCTTCTTGGCTTCGGCTAGCTGTCCTATTTGGCTTTCTAATCTATCGATGGACTACTACTGGTTTATGATTAGCTGCTGAAGCTTCATGAATTGTTCATCGATGGTATAGGATTGAGGAGGTTGTGGGTAAGCCTGATACGATTGAACTGGTTGTTAGACAGTCTTGTATGCCCTTAGCTTCAATCGGATTTGGTGTACTTTTGTTATTTAGTGGAAATAAATTAAAGTGCATATTTGATTCATGTTGTTTGGTATAATTCTGTGTAAGACCCTAAAACTGGACACTTATAGAAACTTGTGTTAGTTTTTAATGTTCACAGCCATTGGATAAGTCTAGGGAGATTTATCCTACCAAGGCTGATACTGGTGTGCCACCAAGTGTTGGGATGGCTTGTTTCGGCCATCAGGGTAAGACCCAAGGCACATGCAGTATGGGATTGCTTGAACCCTTGAACCAGACCAGATTTCCAGTATTGCCCTAGACCTTGGAGACAGATGGGCAAAATTGGAAAGTTACACCTAACCCCTAGACTCGATTATGACACATCACTAGGTGTCGGATCGGGCTGTCTTTGATGTGTCAATCAGTGAGATCCTTAGTGGGGGTCAAAACCAGGACATGTTGAGGCAGTCTAAGAATTCATCTGAGTGAGTTGCCATAGTGACAGGATCATCCCCTTTGTCGGACAATGGTAATGATCGGGAATGCACTCTCTCTGATGGAAACCAAACTGCCGGAAGTTGATTTCAATCGTTGGAATTTTGTTTTGCAAAATTAAGATATATATATAAATATATATATATATATATATATATATGTATATGTACGGTTTCAAAAGATTTGCAAAAGGTTTTAATTCTCGGGATCCATGTGAGTAGAGAGTGCGGCACTGTTCCTTGCAGCTGAGAGAGAGGTCTTCTCTTGTCGGGCAGTGCTTGATCATTAAGGGCTGAGAGGTTAAGTGTAAGACCATTTAGGATAATACCTGATGGGATAATCTTGCACCTGCCCACAGTCCCTGGGTTTTTATAAGATGGCTTGGCCCAAGGACCACTTAATGTAAGTGTTGGGCCCATAGGGTCCATGTGATGGGCTCAAGGGGGTCACTGAGTCTTTCAGTGAATTCGGCTGGGCCTTGTAATAAAGGCTGGGTCGAACCCATGTGGCTGGTGTGTAGATCAATGCTTGGGTCCCACGCCATACAAAGAAGCCTAACTGGGCAGTAGGTTGGAAACTAGTTAAACACTGAACACTTAATGGGCCAAAAGCCCATTTCGAACTAGGCTGATATGGTCACCAGTTCATGGGGCGAATCTGAGATTAGTGTTAGTAAAAGGATTGGGTCTTTGACCTTATCCACTCTAAGAGACCAAATTCAAATTAGAATTGAATCTGGTAACCTCCTGATAAGATCAGGAGTTAACTAACTTAATCTGCAGATAGGATTAAGATTAACCTCTATCCAAATACTGATTTGGATTGGGATAACTCCCAAAATATTGGGAGGTTTCTTAATCAGAAAGAAGAAAGAGGAGAAAACCCTAGCAGAAATATCAGATTTCGAACTAGGGGGTTTGAGTAAGCAAGAAACACATCCTGCAATCTGAGATTTGATCTCTCACAGACTCCAGAGAGAAGAGACATTTTTGCCCTCTTCGTCCCTGGACTTCTCCTCCTTTAGCCGCCGCCACTACCTATTGGAAGATTGGATCTTTGCAGCAACAGGAAGTCAAGAAAGCAGTTCTTGACAATAGTCTTGCAAGAAAGACACTAGGCTTCGGTGTTCAAGGTTTCCAGAGGGTTCTTGTGAAGAATCCAGTGTGTAGGACGCACCCTGCTAGTTCCGTTCCATCCACAGCTGTGCCATCTTCAGCAGGAGCGGATCTTGGTTACTTCTTTGGGCTTGAACACCAACTTTGGGAGATATTATTTCTCCGGATCAGGTATAATCCTTCCTGTTTCTTTTGGGTTCAGATCTGGTTTGTTTATGGTTCAAGTAGGATCTTTGAATAATGTATTCTAAATTTAGGGAATATGATTCCTAGTTGGAAGAAGGTAGGAAATTTTTTTTTGAAATTTGCCTCCCTTTCTGCACCTTTCTTGGCATCGATTAGATGGATCCTACCATTCTTTCACTGGTTGGTTCCTAGGGTACACCTGGTGGAATGAACACTGTACTTGTGTCCTTTGAAAATTTTGGGCCATTGAGTTAGATGGGTGGTATTGCTGTTGGGACTACGTATAGGTTTGACATGGTTGAACTGTTTGAGTCCAAGGGTAATCATTGTACTCCCAATGAGTCTGGACTTCAAACCATTGAGAGTGGGTTGGGCTGATTTTCCCACCTAGGTTTATATGAACTAGAGAATGGGTTAGCATTGGTACTTTGTTTTGCAATAACTATTTAACATAGGCCCATCGCAAGGCACTGGCTGACATGATGGGCCAGATTTGCACAGATGGAACATGATGGATAGGATGACAAGGTTGGGTATGGGCCACTTTGTTGACGATGTGCAATGACATTGTCAAGTCTTTGGGCCATACCATTAATCTTGTCCAGTTGTCAAGACATGTGGTCCCAATCTATTTGTGGCTTAGGTTGGAAGTAATTTCTCATTCCACAAACTCCGGCCATTTCATTAATTTTCTGTTATTTTGTTTTAACCCCCTTCCTCTTGTTCTTTTTTTTTTTTTTTGAAATTTAAATTTTGAATTTTAATTTCATATTTAGATTTTGAATTTTAAATTCTGTAATTTAAACTCAATTTTAAATTTTAAATTTTTAAATTTTTTATTATTTTTTCTATTTTTTATTTGAAATTTAAAACTTAAGTTTTTGAAATTTAAATTCAAATTTGATTTTTTTATATATTTTGAAATTTGAAATTTAAATTTTTTAATATTAAATTCAAATTTTGATTTTAAAATTTAAATTTAAATTTGAATTTTTTTATTTTCTCTTTTTATTTATCATTATTATTTTTAATTTTTTTTAAAGGAAAACAAATCAACCACACGACCTAGGGACTTTCCTAAACTAGTGGTTCAACAAATGTGAATCCTTTTAGGTTCACTTGGAATTACACCACTTCCTTTGGTTAGCCAGGTAAGAGGTGGGGATGTGGGAGGCTCCCCTTGCTCTCGCAAGGACCTAATTAAGTAACCACAAGACCTATTTAGGCATAGCCATTTAACATCTTTCCTTAGACACCAACTGCCAGTTATGGAAAGTAATTTCAAGCTTTCCTAAAATTCAGCACACATTTGAACCAAATGTGAAGCTTTCCTAAAGGATCTTGCTATCCAAATTTTAAATTAGGGTTAGGGTGAACCGCACATGGAGGGTGGTAATTTTTGGGCCAAGGAAGGGTGATGAAATCCCCATGTTATTTTATTTAGATTGGATGCCCTTAAATGAATTAACGAAAAGACAAAATAAACACAACAAAATGCAACTAACTACAATGCATGAACAATTGTTTCTAAAATGCAATTCAGCAATTAAACATAAAAGAATAAAGCAAACAACTAAGCAAAAGGAACAATTAAAATAAAGAGAACACCTAACACATTCACAACTAACAATAATAATTTCAACAAATAAATAACCCTATATAATGTATGCTCTAGAATATCAAGCCCTAAATAATGGAATGAAAATACAAGAGAAATATTCAAAAAAAAAATTTCTGGACTTTTTATATTTTTTTGATTTTTTAATTCAAAATTTTAATTATTGAAAATTTAAATTCAAATCCAGAATTTGAAATTTAAATTCCTAAAATTTAAATTTGATTTTTTTTAAATTTTTTTTATTTTTTTAATTCAAAATTTTAAAATTTAAATTTCAAAGTTTGAAATTCAAATTCAAATTCAGATTCAAATTTAAATTTAAATTTAACTACAGAATTGAAATTTAAACTCAAATTCGAAAAGATCAACAATTTCCTATTTGGCAATTAATTATTCAATTAAACAACTAAAAGAAAGGAAATTAAATAAAGCAACAAATAATAATTGCAAATAGAAAATAAAACAACAATTAATTGTGCTAAAAACAATTAACAATTACCAAAAATAAATTCTAACTAACTAATTGCTAATCTGAAGATTAAACTGAAAATAAAATGATCAAAAAGAAAATTATGCAAGAAATAAATAAAATAAAATAAAAAATAATTAAACCAAAAATAAAATAAATAAAAGAAAAAATATGCAGAAATTTTTTATTATTTATATTTTTTTCGTCTTTTTTTGTAATAAATGAAAAACACAAATCTAAAAATTAATACAAAAAGAAAAATATGCTGCAAAAAAATTAAAAATAATAAACGATTTTTTTGTTTCTTTTTTTTTTTGGTTTTTATTGGAAATAAAACAAAAAAAATGAATCTAAAATTTAAACCAAAAATAAATAAAAATAAACAAATGAAAATTATGGTGCAAGATATAAAATAAAATAAAATAAAACAAAAGATTTTTTTTGTTTTTTTTGTTTTTTTAATCTAAAATAAAAGAAGACAAACCTAATAAAGCAAAAAAAATCAACCAAGAAATTAAAAAAAAAGAAAAGAAAGAAGAATAGATTTTGAAACAAAAGGGAAGGAAAATAATACTAAAAATAAATCAGATCTAGAAAAAAGAAATTAATTAAAAATTAAAAATTAACTATTCTATCAAAAAAAGAGTTTGAAAATAAAAATAAAAAAATTAAAAATAAAATGGAACGACTACACCTGGAACACAATCCAAATTCTCTTCTCTTCTCTTCCATCCCATAGTCCTACAATGCTCCGGTACCCCACCTTTCGCTATTCCGTCCTGCAGAATCAAAGAGAAACAAGAATTAAAATGAGATAATTGATCAAGTAATAAAACAAAAAAGAAAAAAAATAATGAAACAGATCCGGAAAAAGTAAATAAAAATTTCTCTCCATGCTTCCTCGGCAACGACACCAAGAACTTGGTGTGTCCGGAAGCATGTCATTAACCACTTTGGAACACCAGTTTAATTATTTGTAAATTTTTCGGTTTCTCAAACAACTACTAATGTAGTAAATGGGTGAGAATGGGTCATATCCACAAGGAAGCAAGTGAAAAATTAATATATACTTAGATCCGAACAAGAGAATGCAATCGGGAATGGCAGAAAATACGAAAATAAAATCTATTATTATTGAAATTAAATGTTTCGAATTTAAATAAGACAACAAATAAAAATCAGAATTTAATAAAGTATGGGAATCAACAAGGGAAATAAAAGAAACAAAAAATGATCCAAAATTCGGATCCAGTGGCAGTAGCTGCAGATCGACTAGACAGCTTGTAGAAAGCCCTCCTGACAAGAACTGGGCGTCCATCTTTTCGACAACCCTCTAACCCCTCGCGACACCTTAGCCTTGAACAAAACGAATTCAGATCTGCAAAATAGAGAAATGAACAAGAATTATAGCTAAAACATTGCAGAAATAAAAATAACAGAAAAGAAAAAGAAAAGAAAAGAATGGTTGATTAGATCCAGTGGTGGTAGTTGCAGAGTGGTTGAACAGCTTGCAGGAACCCCTCTTGACAAGATCTGGGCGTCCTCCCCTTCTACAGCCCTTGAACTCATCCAGAAACCTTAGCCTTGTTAACTGGGTGAATTGGCCAACCCCTTCTATAGGGCCCCTGGGACCCTTTTTATAGAGAAGGCTGGACACAACTGGAAATAGGGAGAAAGATGGGGGGCGGCAGCTGGGATTTAACAATGTTAGGGATGCCCTAGGGTTTCTAATGGATGGCTAAGATGGTTCTAGGGTGATCCTAAGGCTGAGAAGAAAAGGAGAAGGCACTCAATATTATGTAAGGTTGAGATTTAATGGCTAAAAGACTGAATGGTGAAGATTAGAAGTTAGGTGGCTCCTAAGGTTAGAATTCCTAAAAGAGAGTGCCCTAGAATGGATGGTGGAGATTAGAAGGGGTGGAAGGTGAGGATTTAGCAGTTAGGGGTGGATAGGGTTTGTTAAGAGTGAAAAGAATGAGTTAAAAGGTGCTCTAGGGTTTGCTAAGGTGTGGGGAGCATGCTAATACAGAATTTGCACAGATACCCTTAGAGGCCACAATATTGAAATTAACTGGGAAAAGGACACAATTTGACTTTTCTAAGGCTGAAAATACCCCTGAATTGATGCCCTTAAGGAATCAAAATGCAGAGTTATTAGCCATTGAGAGAAGCCAACTTCACACTGATCTCGCTCATCTTAATTTGTTTATGTCTACTGGCCTGGAGCCAGCACTTCCTCCTACACACTTAAAAAACCTTCTCCTCTGCTCCGTCATTGTCGAGAGTAGCAACGTGGACACAAATCAGAGATAGACGCAGCGGTGCGACAGTGAGTTCAAATCGCTCACAAAGGAACATCAAGAGGAATGGGGCAAATATATAACTTATGCGCCTCTTGCAACTGGGGTCATTGAGCTGCTGAACGGTGTCATCCATTTGCTCGTACAGGTAGCCAAGAAACATAAACGCCAACCGAAGTTGATGGTTGTTGATAGCAAGGACAGCTAGGGGAATCAATACAGTACCAATACCATAACTGGGGACCCCCAAGAACAAGAAACACGATGCCACATACAGAATATAGGCTGCAAGATGGCACTGCGTGCCAGCATCCCACACCATGACATTCCTTCCGCCATGAGACTCAAACCAATGCTCCAACAACTGGTCTAACAACATCTTTCCCCAAGCGGTGGATTGGTCCACAAGTGCTTTATAAGGAGGAAGAAGTTCCTCACATAACCCCCTCAAATTTGCAAGAATGGATTCAATGTACTACAAATGCTGCACAGACATAGAACCCCCAACCGATAGCACCAACAGGGCTGCCACATCCTCGACTAAAGATAGTAAATTCCCCAAATGCACCTACAAAGGTGTGGGTGCGGAAACACCAATGACCTAGCAGATGAGAAACATACTTAACACCTTCCTGACCTATGAGATTTGTGTAACAATCCATGAATCTGAGATGCCTGGAATCCAACAACATCCAATAGTACATGGGGTTCTCAAGAATGTATTGCATCTAGGTAGCATATCTATTGGGGGATTTTGAACTATCAGTTTGGGATTTCTAACACTTGTATGACATGGACACTTCCGAATGATCATAGAGACACATTAGCTCTACAACAATGATGACATCAAAAGAGCCACCCTTACCCCTAGACACCGGCATGGGAGGCTAGAAACCCCTCCCACCATCGCTAGGGAGGCCTCTATCTCTACCAACAACTCAGTGGTATCGACTTCCCTAACAAAGTCAATGAAAGAATATACCGATTTTACTTGGCGAGTAGCCATGAGAGGCATGAAATAGATGGGCACAAAGGAACGTGAGACAAGAAAAGGAATTGAAGAGGGTTTTGCGAAGCAACCTAGGACATGAAGAACACTACGAAGACGATAGCAAGAAGGTAAAAGAGAGAACTGATGCGGTTTCCCTACACTATTATAAGGAATTTCACATGCGTGTGGAATGCCGAACGACATCAGAGAAGATAAATAGAAGCTGGTACAAGGCTTCAATTGATGCATAGTGGAAAAGTAACCCATGTAATTTACATAAACACAGTTTAATGAAGGGATAGGAAATCCATCACATGGACGCCCAAAGATTGCAGAATAAGGGGGCGAATTTCAAAATTTTTTTTTCCTCTCCCTTCAACTGGGAATCGAATTCCCTATTTAGAAAATCATATTTTCAAGAATCATTCTTGAATCATAAATTGAACCAGATCCGAACCAAAAGGAGTAGGGAGAGATAATACCTGATACAGAGAAATAATATCTCTCAATGGAGGTGTTCACGCCCAAGGTAGGATCCAAAATCTACTCCCACTGAAGATGGCGCAGTGCAGGGTGGAGCAGAATCAACAGTGTTCTTCCAAAAGAACTTGATCCTTCTCAAGAATCACCTGGACGGCTTGTGAATACAACTCCCACCAATCTTTTCTCCAAAAGATTGGAATCAAGATCCAATCTTGATTTCTCCCAAGGAATGGAGATCGAACTACTGTAGGCTGCGGCTGCAGGAAGGAGGTGGCAAGAGAGTATTTATAGGGTGCAGAATTCTCTCTTCTGTGATTTCAGCTCTGAAGACAAGACTATTGCTTGTGGTTGTCTGTTGTGTCTAAAGGGATCAGCTCCTAATCCCATTAGGAGTTGCTAACCCAAATCATATCTGGTTTAAAAGTCCCTTTAAGATAAGGGATAACCCTTATCTTATCTATAGATTAGATCAGACATCTCCTAATCTAATTAGGAAGTTTCCAGATCTAAATCTTATTCAGATCTTGGACTCTCTAAGTGGATAGGGTGTGGGCCCAATCCTATCAGCTGATCTTATCTCAGAATTCGCCCCTTAAGTGACTAATCAAATTAGCCCAATTAGAAATGGGCTTAAGGCCCATTTCAGCTCTACACATCAGCCACATGGGTTCAGCCGAGCCTTTGTTACAAGGCCTGGCCGAATGCACTGTTATGGACAGTGCACCCCCTGAAACCCATCAGATGGGATATATGGGCCCAACACTTACCCAAAGTGGTCCTTGGGCCAAGCCACCTTGTAACACCCAGGGACTGTGGGCAGATGCAAGATTAGCCCATTAGGTATTATCCTCAATGGTCTTACACTTAACCTCTCAGCTCAAAATGATCATACACTGCCCGACAAGAGAGGACCTCTCCCTCGGCTGCAAGGAACAGTATTGCACTCTCTCAAGTATGGATCCCGGGAATTAAAACCTTTTGCAAATCGTTTCGAAACCATAATATATATACTTTTATATCTCATATAAAATATATTTTGCAAAACAAATCTGAATGATTGAAATCGGCTTCCGGAAGTCTTGGTTTCCATCAGTGAGAGTGCATCCCCGATCATTACCTTTGTTCGACAAAAGGGGCTGATCCTATCACTATGATCACCCACTCAGATGAATTCTCAGACTGTCTCAACACACCCAGGTTTTGACCCCCGCTAAGGATCTCACTGATTGGTACATCAAAGACAGCCCAATCCAACACCTAGTGTATTATCATAATCGAGTCTAGGGGATGGGTGTAACTTTCCAGTTTTTCCCATCAATCTCCATGGTCCAGGGCAATACTTGAAATCTGGTCCAGTTCAAAGATTCAATTAATCCTACATTGTATGTGCCTAGGGTCTCACCCTGGTAGCTGAGACAAGCACTCCAATCGACTTTGTGACCCCACAGTGTTAGCCTTGTTAGGATAGGTCTCCCCAGACCGACCCACTGGCTGTGAACATTCTAAACTAACACAAGTCTCATTAAGTGTCCAGTTTAAGGGTATTACACAGAAACATACCAATGGAACATGAATCAAATATGCACTTTTATTCATTTAAAATAAATTCATAAAGTACATCATCTTGATTGAAGCTAAGGGCATACAAAACTGTCTAACAGCTCCCACTTGCACTTACGTCCAATCAGCTACTAGCTGGAGTCCCATGCTTTCCACGTGTTTCTCAAACACTTTCTGTGAAAGTTGCTTTGTCAATGGGTCTACCACATTCTCCGCTGATGCTACCTCTAAATAACATCCTCCCGTAGGTCCAGTGTTGTCATACAACACTGGAATGGGTGA
Source organism: Nelumbo lutea (assembly GCF_056320005.1). NCBI lineage: Eukaryota > Viridiplantae > Streptophyta > Magnoliopsida > Proteales > Nelumbonaceae > Nelumbo > Nelumbo lutea. The sequence continues at coordinate 77,525,104 of NC_142687.1, forward strand.
TGTGCTGAATTCCAAATTCAAGAATGAACACCTTCATTCAAAAGGTAGCCTCACTTACGGCAATGCGCTCGGCTTGGGTTGTGCTCTATTAATTTGCTACTCAGGACCCCTGTTTGCTGACACTCAGGAAACAACATACAATCCTATCGTGAAAACATATCCAAATGTAGACTTTCTATTATCTGGATCCAACTAGAAATCGGCATCTGTATACCCTTGGATTTGTAGTGAATTACCATCGAATACTAGACAAAACTCTTTTGTCCTTCGAAGCTACTTAAGTATGTTTTTCACAGCAGTCTAGTGCTCCTGCCCTGGGTTGGCCTGAAATCTACTTACTACACTCACTGCCTAAGCAATGTCAAGGCGAGTGCACAGCATGGCATACATGATGCTCCCTACGGTAGAGGCATAGGGAATGTCTTTCATGCCATCAATCTCCTCAGAAGTCTTGGGAGACATCTTCTTGGAGAGAGTGACTCCATGCCTAAAAGGAACATTTCCTTTCTTGGAGTTTTCCATGCTGTATCTTTTGACTATTTTGTCAATGTAGGCAGATTGGGATAATCCTATTATCCACTTTGATTTATCTCTATAGAGTCGAAAACCCAGTATATAGGAGGCTTCTCCAAGATCTTTCATGGAGAATTGCTATGAAAGCCATACTTTCACCATAGCCAGCATTCTTACATCATTCCCAATGAGTAGAATGTCGTCTACATACAGAACTAAGAAAGTAACCTTATCTCCACTGTACTTCCTGTAAACACATGGTTCATCCGGATTCTGCTCGAAGTCAAACGATTTGACAATAGAGTCAAAACGGATGTTCCAACTTCTAGAAACTTGCTTAAGTCCATAAATGGATCTATTAAGTTTATATACCATGTTTTCCTGACCCACAGCTATGAAGCCTCGCGGCTGCTGCATATAGATATCTTCAGTAAGATCTCCATTCAGAAATGCAATTTTGACATCCATTTGCCAAATCTCATAATCATGGTATGCTGCTACAACTAGTAGGATCCTAATGGATTTAAGCATGGTCACAGGCGAAAAGGTTTCCTCTTAATCGATGCCCTCATTCTAAGTGTACCCTTTCGCCACCAGACGAGCTTTGAAGGTCTCAACCCTACCATCGGGGCCCTTCTTCCTCTTGTAAATCCATTTGCAACCGATTGCTTTTACCCCAGAGGGCGGATCTACTAGAGTCCAGACTCCATTGGTCTCCATTGAATCCATCTCTGCTCTCATGGCCTCCACCCACTTCTGAGAATCTATGTCCAACATAGCTTCCGCATAAGTCACGGGATCCTCCTCACTAGTCAAGGTTTCCACCAAGTAACTATCCTGGTCGTAACCATAACGGACTGGTGGCCTGGATACCCGAGTGGATCTTCTAGGTTGATCACTACCTGGAACTTGTGGGACATCTCCCACTGCTCATGAACTCTCCTCATCAAGAACAATTTCCTGACGATGGGTGTCCAGGATGTAATCGGTCTCCATGAATTGGGCATTTTGACTGCAGAACACTTTCTGCTCACTTGGGTCATAGAATAGGTAACCTACAGAGCCTTTTGGGTAGCCTACAAATAGGCAGCGGCTGGTCTTGGATTCCAACATGTCTGCACTCGTTCTTTTAACGTGTGCTGGACAACCCCAAATCTTCAAGTGTCTGACACTTGGTTTCTTTCCGGTCCAAAGTTCATATGGAGTGTTTGGAACCGATTTGGTTGGAACCCGATTCAGCACGTAAATCGTAGTCTCTAATGCGTAACCCCAAAAGGATGTGGGTAACTTTGAGTGTATGAGAAGTGACCGGACCATATCCGATAAGGTCCTATTCCTCCTCTCTGAAACACCATTAAGTTGTGGTGTAGCAGGAGGAGGTAATTGTGATACTATCCCATTGTCCTTTAAGTAGTCCCTGAATTCGTCAGAGAGATACTTGCCACCTCAATCAGATCGAAGGGGTTTAATTTCTCTCCCCAACTATTTCTCGACCTCTTGTCTAAACTCTTTGAACTTTTCAAAGGATTCAGACTTTTGTCTCATTAGGTACACGTAACCCTATCGTGAGAAATCATCTGTGAAGGTGATGAAATACACGTGTTGATTCCGTGTCCTAACACTCAGGGGACCACATACATCAGTATGTATTAGGTCAAGCGTGCCTGTACATCTTTCAGGCTTACCGTTAAATGGTCGTTTCGTCATCTTGCCTTGTAGGCAAGGCTCACAGGTGGGAAGATCTTCTACAATTAGAAAATCCAAAGGACCATCCTTTACCAACCTTGTGATTTGGTCAACACCGATGTGGCCAAGTCGGTAATGCCATAGGCATGTGGGATTAACTGTATCACGGACTCTCTTCTTGGGGATTTCAGCCGACATAGTTTCGGTTATTTTAGTTTCTAGCGAAGGATGTAGAACATAGAGACCGTTCTCCAGTTCCCCGTATGCAATGAATCTGTTATTTCTTTTAATAGTAATTGTATTACTAAAGAAGACAGAATAACCATCTACACACAGTTTTGAAACAGAAATCAAATTTCTCCTTAAGTTTTGTACATAAAGACAATCTTTGAGTATAATTTTTCCTTCTCTAAAAATTAACTCCATGGTTCCTATTGTCGCGGCTGCAATAGTTGCAGTAGTCCCCTAGTACAGAGTGACTTCTCCTTCACTCAGCCTTCTGCTTACCTTGAACCCCTGCAGTGAGTTACACGCATGAGTTGAAGCCCTGGAGTCAATACACCAGGACACAGAAGCTACCAATAAATTGGTTTCTATGACACAAGTTTTGAAATTACCTTTCTTGGATTCCAGGTAGGCAGGATAGTTCCTTTTCCAGTAGCCGGTCTTCTTGCAGAAGTGATAGGCATCCGATGCTTTGTCTTTCTTCTACTTCTTGCCCTTAGTGGCTTTCTTCTGAGGCTTCTTTGCCTTCCTCTTTCTCTTACCCATTTTGCTAGCTTCAACAAGCATAGCTACAGGCTCATCCTTTCTAATCAGTTCTTCAGCTCTTTGCAACATATTGCTGAGCTCATGCAAGCTGACATTCAGCTTGTTCATGTTATAATTCATGATGAATGGATTAAAGGAAAGAGGCTAAGAATTAAGGATAGCATCTATTTGGTTTGCAAGGTCCAGCCCGGACCCAAGAGCCTCTAGTTCGTTGATGTAACCCATCATCTGAAGACAATGGTCGTGAACTTGTTGTCCCTTGGACATTTGAGTGGTCATGAACTGTTTCAAGACCTTTTGTCGAGTAGAACGATTATGCTCTTCATACATCATCCTCAGGCTATCCAATATGTCATTGGCAAGTTCGATCTGATCGAACTGCCTATGTATTGGGTTGTCCAAGGAGGCAATGATGTAACACTGGGCTAGGGAGTTTTTCTCCTCCCATTCCTGATAGTCTCTCTTTCGGGCCTCAGAAGCCCTGTCACCCAGACGCTCCGGGGCAGGATTCTTCGCCACTTTGTCCAGTTTTTCAGAACCTAGGACCAGCATAAGGTTCCTGTACCAGTCGGCATAGTTTGGGCCCTTAAGCTTGTTGTCATCAGGAAGCTTTGCAAAAGATCCGTTTGCCATTTTCTGATAAAAGAGCAAACATCAGTCCACAACCTAATTTGATTCATGTTCATTTCATAGATATGGATTTTAATCTACGATCCATTTCCATTTATTCATCTCTGAGATTTCCCTCCTTTCTCAGTGACGGAGATTACGGGTTGTCTCTGGAAATGTGGGAAATCACATAGGATGCATGGAGCCAACTGTTTCAGCCACAGAACCCCACCACCTTTCTATGAAGGATCATATCCACTCATCATATGAGTTTTCCCTTTGGCCTCTACCAGACAAAGTTCAGAGCCATTTTTAGGTAAACCTTTCTGTCCAGTGAGTGCTTACCCATCATATTCGTGAACGCCAAGGTACCGTGAGAGAGTTCCCATTTTCTGGTGAAGCCTCTCCCACATCGGTCTATAATGCCCTTATCATCTTATGAAACACTCAAACAAGACCAACAACAAATGGATACCCCATTTTCTGGTGCGTTTCCTCATTACTGAAGGACCCATCCTCATGCTAATGATGGAAGGCCTTTAGAGAGTTCATCATATGAATCTTCCTATCACTTGCACTCATATTAGCTGGAGGGAACAAATAATTATGCCCTAGTTTGATTTAGGTCAAACCAAAGTGGCTCCCATTGACTTTCATAAAGCCAAATTTTGGTGGGCCTTAAATCGGCTAGGGTTTCGCACGTAACCTCTAGATGAGGTGTGGGACCCACCACAGAGGGAGGTCATCCAATGACCGAAAGGGACACCATGGCAATGATGTGCATTCAGCCATGGTATACGTAAGAGCCACTGTCGAATGACCATGGGCCAAGTACTTATGGCCCATGTACGCAGCACATCACACATCCAAACATCTCATGTAGGGATAAATTGATCCAATCAATTAATTATCTGTAAGGCCCATTGGAAGCCCGTTAAAAATCCATAATATTAACCATTAATATTATCTAGGTATATGGGCTGAATTAAGTTTGGCCCATATAGCTTTATCCTTTGAAGTGGGCTTTTAGCAGTTTTAACTATTTAAAACTGGGCCTTTACAGGTTGGGCCGAATTAACCATTTAATTAAATATCAATCCTTAGGCCCAAACATTTTGAACCAATCTTAGTTCGAATGGGTATAGGGTTTGATCTTTAATTAAATCCTTAATTCAAGAAAATAATCTAAAATTAAATAACTGATAAAAGAAAATCAAGAATCAGTTAATTAGGGCTGTTCACACACTCCATCCTGCAAAACAGAGGTTAGATCACAGATTGTAATTTCACAAACTGCAAATCGCAGATAGCAAATGTCCCATTCGCGAAATCATCTTCTCTGCGAAATCTCCCTTTCTGCGCTGCCATCTTCGATCCTAAATAAAATTAAATAGAAATCCTATTTCTAATAATAATCACATCAGATTGAATGCCTATACATTGAGTGTAAAATAAAAAAAAAAATTCCTTACAGACCAAATGTAATAAATAAATTCAATAAACTGCAAATCTTGCAGTTCTCCCTACACAAACCAAGAATTCGATCTCCTCTTGTACGAACAGCCCATAAATCAGATTTATTTAAAATTAATTTCAGATTATTTGCCCATCAATTTTGGGAACAAATTTCCCAAAACCCATATCTGTGCAAATTGGGTAGAACGCCTTCTCCCTATTTGCACAGGTTCAGATCTAAAACAGAATGGTTCAAGATTTGAACCTGGCTCTGATACCACTGAAAGGATAGGAAATCCATCATATGGACGGCCAAAGATTGCGGAATAAAGGGGGCAAATTTCAAAATTTTTTTTTCCTCTCCCTTCAACTGGGAATCGAATTCCCTATTTAGAAAATCATATTTTCAAGGATCATTCTTGAACCATAAACTGAACCAGATCTGAACTAAAAGAAGTAGGGAGAGATAATACCTGATACAGAGAAATAATATCTCTCAATGGAGGTGTTCACGCCCAAGGTAGGATCCAAAATCTGCTCCCACTGAAGATGGCACAATGCAGGGTGGAGCAGAATCAACAGTGCTCTTCCAAAAAACTTGATCCTTCTCAAGAATCACCTGGACGGCTTGTGAATACAACACCCACCAATCTTTTCTCCAAAAGATTGGAATCAAGATCCAATCTTGATTTCTCCCAAGGAGTGGAGAACGAACTGCTGTAGGCGGCAGCTGCAGGAAGGAGGCAGCAAGAGAGTATTTATAGGGTGCAGAATTCTCTTTTCTGGGATTTCAGCTCTGAAGACAAGACTATTGCTTGTGGTTGTCTGTTGTGTCTAAATGCTGCCACCCCCTCTTCCTTTTATAGACTTAAAGGGATCAGCTCCTAATCCCATTAGGAGTTGCTAACCCAAATCATATCTGGACTAAAAGTCCCTTTAAGATAAGGGATAACCCTTATCTTATCTACAGATTAGATCAGCCATCTCCTAATCTAATTAGGAAGTTTCCAAATCTAAATCTTATTCAGATCTTGGACTCTCTAAGTGGATAGGTTGTGGGCCCAATCCTATCAGCTGATCATATCTCAGAATTTGTCCCTCAAGTGACTAATCAAATTAGCCCAGTTTGAAATGGGCTTAAGGCCCATTTAAGGTTATGTATTTATTTAGCCTACCAAACTGCTACCTAGTTGGGCTTCCTTGTATGGCATTGGACCCAAACATTGATCTACACATCAGCCACATGGGTTCAGCCCAGCCTTTGTTACAAGGCCTGGCCGAATACACTGTTATGGACAGTGCACCCCCTGAAACCCATCAGATGGGCTCTATGGGCCCAACACTTACCCTAAGTGGTCCCTGGGCCAAGCCACCTTGTAACACCCAGGGACTGTGGGCAGATGCAAGATTAGCCCATCAGGTATTATCCTCAATGGTCTTACACTTAACCTCTCAGTCCATAATGATCATACACTGCTCGACAAGAGAGGACCTCTCCCTCGGCTGCAAGGAACAGTGTTGCACTCTCTCAAGTATGGATCCTGGGAATTAAAACCTTTTGCAAATCGTTTCGAAACCATAATATATATACTTTTATATCTCATATAAAATATATTTTTCAAAACAAATCTCAACGATTGAAATCGGCTGCCGGCAGTCTTGGTTTCTATTAGTGAGAGTGCATCCCCGATCATTACCTTTGTCCGACAAAGGGGCTGATCCTGTCACTATGATCACCCATTCAGATGAATTCTCAGACTGTCCCAACATACCCAGGTTTTGACCCCCGCTAAGGATCTCACTGATTGGTACATCAAAGATAGCCCAATCCGACACCTAGTGTAGTATCATAATCGAGTCTAGGGGTCAAGTGTAACTTTCCAATTTTTCCCATCTATCTCCAAGGTCCAGGGCAATAATAGAAATCTGGTCCAGTTCAAAGATTCAATCAATCCTACACTGTATGTGCCTAGGGTCTCACCCTGGTAGCTGAGACAAGCCACCCCAACCGATTGTTGGCACCACAGTGTTAGCCTTGTCAGGATAGGTCTCCCCAGACCGCCCCACTGGCTGTGAACATTCTAAACTAACACAAGTCTCATTAAGTGTCCAGTTTAAGGGTATTACACAGAAACATACCAAGGGAACATGAATCAAATATGCACTTTTATTCATTTACAATAAATTCATAAAGTACATCATCTTGATTGAAGCTAAGGGCATACAAAACTGTCTAACATTTAAAAGGCGGGATAAAACGGTGCATTCACTCAAACATAGTGCCACGTGTGCTACCGTCTTTTTAAATATTGGGTAACAAAATGATGTCGCATGAGCAGTCAAGCCACATTAATTACCGCTTAGTTAATGAAGAGATTGCTAGTCATCCCAACCCCATCGTCAACTTAACACATTAGCAATTCAATCACCCATCATTGTGAAAGAATGGTAGGATCCATCTAATGGACGCCATAAAGGTTGCGGAATGGGTGGGCGAATTTCAAAAATTTCCTACCTTCTCTCAACTGGGAATCATATTCCCTAAATTTAGAATACAGTATTCAAGGATCCTACTTCAACCATAATCAAACTAGATCTGTACCAAAAGATAAACGGGAGGAATATACCTGATCCGGAGAAGCAGTATCTCCCAAAGTTGGTGTTCACGCCCAAAGAATGCTCCAAGATCCGTTCCTGCTGAAGATGACACAGCTGTGAATGGAACAGAACCAGCAGGGTGCGTCCTACACACTGGATCCTTCACAAGAATCCTCTGGAAGTACTAAACACTGAATCTTTTTCAGTCTTTCTTACAAGACTGATGTCAAGAACAGATTTCTTGACTTTCTTTTCTGCAAAGATCTAATCTTGCAATGGCAGATGGCGGCGGCAGGAGGAGATCTCCAAAACGAAAAAGGTTGAACTGCTTTTTCTCTTTTTCTGGAGAGTATGAATTCTGATATGAATTCGCAAGAGATATCCTATACCTATTCAAGGTGGTTCGAAATCTCCTACTTTCTTCTTGATTAAGAAACCTCCTTTTTAGGAGTTATCCCAATCCAAATCAGTATTTGGATAGGGGATAATCTTAATCCTTTCTACAGATAGAGTTAGCTTACTCCTGATCATATCAGGAGGTTACCAGATTCAAATCTAATTTGAATTTGGTCTCTAAGAGTGGATAAGGCTAAAGGCCCAATCCTTTTACTAACTTTAATCTCAAATTCGCCCCATGGATGGGTGATCATATCAGCCCACCTCGAAATGAGCTTTTGGCCCATTAAGTGTTCAGTGTCTAATTACTTTCCAATCTGCTGCCCAGTTGGGCTTCTTTGTATGGCGTGGGACCCAAGCATTGATCTACACACCAGCCACATGGGTTTGGCCCAGCCTCTAAAACAAGGCCCAACCGAATTCACTGAAAAACTCAATGAACCCCTTGAGTCCATCATATGGACCCTATGGGCCCAACACTTACATTAAGTGGTCCCTGGGCCAAGCCATCTTATAAAAACCCAGGGACTGTGGGCAGGTGCAAGATTAGCCCATCAGGTATTATCCTCAATGGTCTTACACTTAACCTCTCAGCCCTTAATGATCAAGCACTACCTGACAAGAGAGGACCTCTCCCTCGGTTGCAAGGAACAGTGCCGCACTCTCCTCTCACTTGGATCCCAGGAATTAAAACCATTTGCAAACAATTCGAACCCGTACATATATATATAAATATATTAATTTTGCAAAACAAAATTCCAACGATTGAAATCAACTGCCGGCAGTTTGGTTTCCATCAGAGAGAGTGCATTCCCGATCATTACCCTTTGTCCGACAAAGTGGCTGATTCTGTCACCATGATCACCCACTCAGATGAATTCTCAAACTGCCCCAACATACCCAGGTTTTGATCCCCGCTAAGGATCTCACTGATTGGCATATCAAAGGCAGCCTGATCCAACACCTAGTGAAATGTCATAATCGAGTCTAGGCGTCAGGTGTAACTTTCCAGTTTTGCCCATCTATCTCCAAGGTCTAGGGCAATACTGGAAATCTGGTCCGGTTCAAGGATTCAAGTAATCCCATACTGCATGTGCCTCGGGTCTTACCCTGGTGGCTGAGACAGGCCATCCCAACACTTGGTGGCACACCAGTATCAGCCTTGGCAGGATAAATCTCCCCAGACTTATCCAACGGCTGTGAACATTTAAAACTAACATGAGTCTCTATAAATGTCCAATTTTAGGGTTTTACACAGAATTAAACCAAACAACATGAATCAAACATGCACTTTATTTATTTCCACTAAATAACAAAAGTACATCAAATCAGATTGAAGCTAAGGGCATACAAAACTGTCTAACACATTGATCAAAAAGTCTATGCACTGTCACACAAGTGGGCTTCACCCCTGCTGAACCAGTACACAAAACCATCTGCCAGTCCCTTTCTCACTGACGATAGTCAAGGGGCTTGACATTTCAACAAACACCCCTTGGAAAATGACTAGGCGATTTAATCTTTACAAGCTAGACATGAGTACCACCATTAGCAAAGGAAATTGGTTAGAAACAGTTTATTTTTCTCGTTCCAATGTCTTTTGCCAATTTCTTTCTATCAACGGTGAGGGGGGCTGGAACACACAAATAGAGCATGGCATTGACCATTGACAAGAAGCAAATTACCAAAAGACAGGGGGCTAAGCCATGGAATGTAAGAAACTACCACCGCGGAAACAAGGCATGCAGAATCCATACAAAGCTACAAAATAGGGAAAATCCCGAGACCCAATGCATAGAAGCGAACCCACTACAAAACCCAAAAATGAGAAGGCAAAGTGCTTATCGATAAGCTCCCACTTACCGACAAGCAGGGGGACTAATGTTGGTACATAATGTTCATTAAGACCCTTAGAGAATATCAAATACTAAATTGATACCACGTAGTTGCATGCGAATAGCCAAACAGCCAACTTCCCCATTGTGATGAACCCACAATGCACCCCAAACCTACGATGAACCCACATCACGCATCACAAAACCGTGATAAATCTGCGGTTCACCCCATGCCCTTAGTGAGCCCACTCATAGCCTGAGTAAAAGGAAACCATGGCCAAACCCATGACAAGGTCTCACACCTAGTTGGACATGCGATAAACTCACGGCTCGTTAAAGAATCGCGCCCAACGACACCTATGCACATGACTCCAAAGGGACAAATGTAGCAAGGCACCACATGGCGAAGCCCCAGTGGTGTGCCCAATGATTGACAACAAACGTAATATTCCCTTTCCCGATAGGTCACAAGCACCTTTATCTCCTACCTTTCAGAATCTCGGGATCTCCCCCATAAATAGAGATCCTCCCCATATTGAAATTCATTCAGCACCCAACACTTGAACATCCTTTGCTTTTCGATTCCTTACCCTAGAACTCTAGACCAAAAGCCTATCCCCCTAATCCCTGGTCTTTCTTTGTCTTTCAAAGAGACCATCTCCCATCCAAGCCTTACCCTACCTATACAAAGCATTTTTTTACAAAGGAAGAAACTTCTATTCACACTTGTTCTTTGACAAAAAGTTTCTAGGGGGGGTATCAGCCCTGTAGTTAAAAAAAAAAAAAAGCAGAAATAACATTTCTTCAAAGGGTATGCAGGCCCCAACAAATGTGAAGATGTAGTATTTAGTGGGCATCCCTAGTCTGGCCATAGGCCCTAGCGTTTCCCTTACTAGCCACTTCTTGCCCATCAACCTGCAATGAATCGTCACCACCTTGGTCCTTGGCCGTCTCCACAACCTCAACTGATTGTTGGGCATCAGGAAATGAATCCAATTGATTAATGTCAAAGTTTGGGAAAACCTTTGACAGTTAGACCATACAATCCTTGAAACCCTATAAATAAGCATTAGAAGTAAAGTAGGCCAAGTCCCTTTTGTGCTCGTCTGAAGAGTTATAGTTAGACACCATGTGTAAAGATAATTCTTCAAGTTAGTGCTCCATCGAGCTAAGGGAGGACTTCAACCCCTTCACCAACTCCTCCTTCGCTGAAACCTTGGTCTCAGCCTTCTTATGGTGCTCGTACTCCTCACGAGCTTTACTCTCAACCATCTCTCACCCTACCTACACTTTAGCCACTTGATGCTTGAGTCGCTCAACCTTCTGTGATAGACACAACTGAATCAAGACCCCCACCTTGTTGTAGAGGCTGACGAAGTAGGAGACCATCTATAGAAAGAAATATAAGTTAGTTCAAACTAGTCAAGATACTATAACAATCGATGAAGTCCAAAATCATACCTTGACCACTTTATCCAACAAGGCATTCCAAACTAAGTTAATGGAGTGTTGGATTCCAGACTGACAATCACCGGGAAGCACCATCCCTATGACGAGTTATTAGCTAATCTCAAATGTGCACAAGGACTCTCCCTCCTTGACATTCCAAGTTGGATCATAGACTAGAAAAGCATTCAGGGGCTCATGATCCAGAGCGTCGAAGGAGTACAGAACAACTTGATGGGATCCACTAGAAGTCCCCTCAGCTCAACGCTCCCTCACTTGCAGCTTCTTGGCAGACAATGGATCTCAGACGCCTTCGACCGGGCACTTCTGCACAAGTGCCTTCTTCTTGGCTGCCTCAATCTCGGTCCTTGTGTTATTCGTACCTTCCTTTGGATGCCTCCAAGGCATACACTTGGCCGCACTCTTTTTTGCGGTCTTCTTCGACATAGCCATAATTAGCAAGTAACAGTATAGCTTCATGCCGCCCTTCATCTCTGCAACAATGAAGCAGCAACCTATTAGAAAACTGCACCAAAGCTCAGCCAAAGCCATAATTAGCAAGTAATAGGAGTGTCAATACCAAGGGGGGCAGGACTAAGGCAGGCTATCACCAAGGCTTCCTCCCTCACCAAGGGTCTGACGTGAACTATCCTGCTCAGTTGAAGCTGATTCATTGTGGCCTTCTCCTCATCACTACTATGTGGCAAGATCCTCTCGACCAGTGTATCTGGGCTTCCCCAAATAGTTCGAAAAGACCAGCCTTTGGGACAAAATATGAAGAAAATTTTCTTCTTCCAATTATGCACAAACGACGGGTTGTCCACCACTTTTCCCTATCGGCCCTAGAAGTACCACAACCCTTAACCATCAAGGCGTTTTCTTAAGGCAAATATGCTTCAAAAAATATTCACTGTTATAGAGAACCCTCGAAGATGAGCCATCACCAAGACAACCACTATCGTCCTAACATTGTTGGTAGCAAGTTGGTTAAGGGTTAACTTGTAATGGTTCAGCAACTCGGGAATTAAGAGGTGCAGAGGAAAGCACACACCAATCTAGTGTTAGGAGTACTATTGGGATCACTCCAATCTGGAAGGGTGTAGGCCTCAGGACTAGAATCAAAAGTCTACACAATTGAACACAAAGCCTTACCAAGAAAAGATTTCTATGAAGAAAAGGACTGAAGAAAATTTTATTAGGAACCGAGGTGGTCTGAGAAACTCCAAGCAAGTGTACTGTGGACAAATGGTGAAACCTCTCCCATCTCCCCCTCTTTTTAAAGGAAAATGGACGACAAAGATTCACTCTATTCGATGGTCATAAGTGAACTGCCTCACCCAACTGTGCCGACGGCCTCCACATGGCATCGACCTTGAGAGACAAAATGATGTAAAGGCCCGTAGTCGGTTTGCCCATCGTCTCTGGTTCAACATATGGCAAACCGATGTGACCATTCAGCCATCTGTCCCAAACATAGCTCTTGAGCAGCCGAAGCAAGTCCCATCCAAGGCATGACACTTTGATCGATGAATCCAGTGTCCATCCCAAATACGGTTATTAGGCACTAGAAACAAGAACCCTTATGAGACATGGTGACTCAACCACAACAACGTTGATCAATTCCACTCGCAATCCTCAAACAGTGAAAAGCTCGACAAAGCTATTGGCAAATTTCATTGGTCGAGGCTGAGGGCTTAGCATAATTCACTCGCAACCCTCAACCTCATCCTTGAGTGTGGGGGTTAAGTAATGTAGGTATATTTGCTAGGCCTGCCAAACTCTGACACCTGGCATTGGCTAGGGGTATTTTCAACACAGGAAAATCTCATAAGGGCAATTGAGTAATTCCCGCCCTTAACGATTACGGAGAACTTAGTGTGGGCATATATTCTAGGAACATTTATTCTTGAGTCATTAATTAGGGGATCATGGTCGGCCAACACCTGCTTGAGTCCCCCTATGTGACCGCAATCTCCAGGATGGTTACATGTCGTGCATTACTCCTCACCTGGGCAACTCCTACTATAAAAGGGATGCTACAACTAAAGATGCACATACATAGTTGAGCTATCACTTACACTCTTGCAGTGACCTTAGCTTCTTTTGAGCCCTCGCTAACTTGACTGTTAGAGTCCTCGACCCTAGGAACACTCCCAAGGCCTCTAATGTCTTTTCACTCTTAGCAGGTGGGACCTACAACCCTTGAACCTTGGAAATTACTATTGGACTTTAATGTCATTAGAGATTAAATTCAATGGGGTTTGATTGATCAATTACATGAAGAAATACACCTGCACAAATATCTATGAAAATAATGTTTTCCCTTATTAAAATCAGTTTTCAAATTGTCCTACATTGGAAAATTACGAAACTTGTTTTAAGTTTTTAAATAGGAGCTTACTTATACTCCTTAGAAATATAAAGAACAGAGTATGCAGGCTTGCTACCGCGCAATGTGTGCACATGTGCGATGCAATGATGTGCTTTAGAGACACACTTTGATGACTTCAACGGTCACAATCCGATCGGGTGTGATCAAGAGACACTATTCAAAGTTAATAGTCATTAACTATTAACTAACTTTTAACAGTCACAATGTTTGAAATTGTGACTATTCAAAGAGCCTTTTCTGAACTATCACCTTCCTTTTCTCCATGGCTCTTTAGAAACTATTTAAGGAAGGTGAATCGAGCAATCGAACATAAGTTTTCAAAAAATCACTCTTGTCTCTCTCAGTTTAATCTGCTATTATCTCACATAAGGTTTCTTTGGAGATTCTTCAACTTTGTTAGTTGTAGATTCTCGCTCAAGACTCTATTGTATCATGTAAACGAATTTGCCTATATCCCAATAGCAAACTCAGTATAAGTGAATTAGATAAATAACATTTTAAAAGCAATGCCTTCAGACACCTCAGAACGCTTCTCCTCAAGATTGTGTGACCCCAATTTTTTCAACAATTGCTCTGCTCCCCTGGCTCCAAACTTGAAAGCATGGACAATTTTACAGTGGAAACGATTCAATGGTGGGTTTTGATATTACTTACACGCGTCAAATTGATGATTCAAGGCAACATTTTCTTTTTTAGCTGAATAATATCTTGGGATATAGACAAAGATGAAAGAGATGAAGATAAAAGAGGATATAAACTTGTGGAGGAAATAAGATAACATGTATTGGCGTGAGCTGTATACGAGGAGAGTATCCCTTAATTCTGGGATAACTCTTATCATAATAATTTGTATGTAACTAGGAAATGAAGAACAAGACAGTTTGGGTGTAATTAGGAGAGGTGTGTATATAGCGCATTCGTTGCAAAGGAAAAAAAAAAAGAAAGAAGAAGAGTTTTTCTCCTTCTACTCAAGTTATCATGGTATCAGAGCATCACGGTCCGTGACAAACTCATCTTCCTGATCGCTGCGAAGTCTTGGTCGCCGGTGGGTGACCGCTGCTACTACCGCTGCAAGTCGAGTGGTTGCTCCAACGTGTGGTTTGTTCATCCTCTACCTAGAACTATCAACTCCACCGCGGTCGCCGATGGTTGGCCGCTAATATTGCCGCTACGAACTCTTGCTGAGTGCAACCCGCCTCCTCTTCACATCAGAACTGTTAATTCCACTGTGATCACCGGTGGTTGGCCGCTTCTACTGCCACTGCAAGTCCGGCAGTTGATCTGCCAGATCTTGTTGTCTCACCGTGGTCGCCGGTGGTTGGCCGCTGATATCGACGCTGCAAATTCTTGCTGAGTGCAACCCGCCTCATCCTCCTGATTGCTGTGAAATATTGGACTCACCTGCATCTTCGCAATCTGCAACAACCAAACTGAACATCGCTCTCTAACACTCAGCGTTAGGTACGATTGTCGACTCCCTTCTCGTCGTCTCACCGTGGTCGCCAGTGGTTGGCTGCTGCTACTACCGCTGCAAGTCTAGTGGTCGCTCTGCCAGATCTCGCCATCTCACCATGGTTGCCGGTGGTTGGCTGCTGATATCACCGCTGCAAATTATTGTTGAGTGGTAACCCGCCTCATCCTCCTGATCACTGCGAAGTCTCGAACTCGCCTACTTCTTCACAATCTGCAATGACCGAACTGAACATCGCTCTCTAACACTCAGCGTTAGGTGCGATTGTTGATTCCCTTCTACTCCGAGATGCCATTGGCAAGAACACCCTTTGGCAGACACAACCATGTCTGATTCGGAAACCTCAGATCCGTTTGGAGAACAACGGCCCAATCCTACCCTCACTAAACCTACCTTCACTGAATTGACCATTAGAATGACTGAGCTCCTGCACAGACTGACCCCGACTACAGAGACCTCCGCCGCTCAGATCGGCTTTAAGTTGGATGGCACCAACTATGCTCTTTGGTCCCAAGTTGTTGAGATGTATATCTCTAGCAGAGACAAATTGGGATATATTAATGGCAAACTTCCTCAACCTCCATAGATTGACCCAAGCTTTCGAAGGTGGCACATCGACAACGCTATTGTCAAGGGATGGTTAATTAACTCCATGGATGTATCCTTGATTGGTAACTTTATTTGATTCCCTACAGCAAAGATGGTGTGGGATTTTGTTGCTACTACGTACTTTGATGGCAGTGATACCTCACAAGTATACGATCTCCAGCGCCATGTGACCTGTTTGCACCAGTCTGGAGGGTCTCTTGAAAAGTATTATAATGATCTCCAAGGTTTGTGGCGAGAAATTGATTTTCACCATCCAAATCCGATGGAGTGTTTCAATGGTACAATACTCTTCTTCAAGAAGAGAGAGTGTACATCTTCTTGGATGGCCTTGATGACAGACTAGACAAGATTCATGCAGATGTACTCCAAATGCATCCATTTCCCACTATTGAACAAGCATACACACATGTTCGTTGAGATGCTATCCGAAAAAAGGGTTATGATCACTGGTAACAATATAGAAACTCCAGGAGCTATTTTGGCCTCTAGAAGTGTTAAAACTGGGCAACTTATGCCCTCCTCAATGGGTTCTCTACCTTCAAGCAACGAAAAATCTGATACGTCCTCTAAATCTCGAACATCTTCTGGTGGAATGAAGTGTTCTCATTGTGGTAACTCAAAGCATACCCGGGAGAATTGCTTCAAGCTACATGGCTATCCCGACTGCTGACATGAACTCCAAGCCCGAAAACATCAAGACAAGGCCGAAACTAGTGGTAAGGCTGCAACGGTTACAACAAAATCTCAACTCTCACCACAGGGAGACGTACGCCTCTCGGATTCAGGTAACAATCTTCCCAACAAAACTATTGATGCATGGATACTTGACTCAGGGCTACTGACCACATGACCTATGATGCTACTGATTTTTCAAAGACTTCACCACCAAGACGGAGTACAATTGCTAATGCCAATGGGGCTATCTCTGAAGTCACAGGAGCAGGACTATGACCTTGTCACCTGCAATATCCTTGAAGAACACCTTGCTTGGTCCCTCTCTCTCTGATAAATTATTGTCTGTTAGCCAAATCTCCTCTGATCTAAATTATGTTGTGCTTATTTATCCTACTTTTTGTCTTCTTCAGGATATTCTCACCAAGGATATAATTGGGCGTGGTACTAGGAGGGGGGGCTCTACTACATGGATGATCTCGGCACAGGTCAAGCACATCATGCACAGCATCAAAGTAACACCAGAGAACAACAGATTTGGATGTGGCATCGCCGGTTAGGACGTCCATCATTCGGTTACATGAAACACTTATTTCCAGAGTTATTTACAGATATACAGCCTCATGATTTTCAGTGTAACACTTGCATCTTAGCTAAGAGTCATAGAACTATTTATCCCTTAAGTATGAATAAGAGTAGAATTCCATTTGCTTTGATTCACTCGGACGTGTGGGGGCCATCCCCAGTAACTACAGTGTCTGGATTTTGCTGGTTTGTAATCTTTGTTGATGACTGCACTCGCATGACATGGTTATATCTGCTGAAACATAAAGATGAAGTGTTGACTGTATTTCAAACTTTCCATATGATGGTAAAGACTCAGTTCACATCACAGATCCAGGTACTCAGGTCTGATAATGGCGGGGAATACATGAACCAATGGTTCCAAGATTATTTCCAGATTCATGGGTTACTTCATGAGACTTCATGCCCACAAACTCCACAGCAAAATGGCATTGTTGAGAGCAAGAACTGGCACATACTCGAAACTGCCCATACTATGTTACTTGGAGCACATGTACCCAACCGACATTGGGCTGATGCTGTTGCTACCGCCGTGCACCTCCTTAACCGAATGCCATCATGGGTTTTATAGTTTAAAACACCATTACAAGTTCTTTTATCACATGTCTCCTTGCCATCCATTTTGATGATTCCACCTCAAGTTTTTGGCTGTATAGCTTTTGTGCATCTACATAAAAATCAACGCACAAAACTAGATCCACGAGCAGCTAGATGCTTATTTTTGGGGTATGCGCTACACCAGAAGGGGTATCGGTGCTGACCTAGTCACCCACCGCACCTATGTTACCATGGATGTTACCTTTCGAGAATCAGAAACATTCTACTCTCCTTCCAAAACCAATTCTTCTCTTCAGGCGGAGAGTCAAAGTGAAGAACATAACTGGTTTTTTCCCGACTGGCTGAATACGAGTGCTTCAATAGAGATGGTGGTCAATGAAGCAACTGGGGCACTAGAGATATCTACAGAGACCCCAACGTCTACACCACCTCTCCCATAGATGACATAGAGACCACAACCTCCCCAGTACCGGAAGACCCATCTCCTGAGGATATCCCAGAAGCCATCCCTGAGGTAATCTCTCCTACCACACCTTCAAGCCCTAATGATATGAATACTTCGGTTGATTACACTTTACCTTTCAGGCATAATCGTGGCAAACCACCAAATAGATATTCTCCAGATGTCGAGGATCGGAGGTCAAAGTATCCAATTGCCAATTATGTATCAACATGGAGACTCTCCAAACCTCTAAAAACATTTGTGCAAGAATTGTCCTCAAATCATATCCCTGCTAGTATTCAAGAAGCATTGACAAGCCCGAAATGGACTCAGGCCATACAAGAAGAGATGGAGGCACTATTGAAGAACAAAACATGGACTCTGGTTACCTTGCCCGAAGGGAAAAGACCTGTAGGGTGTTAGTGGGCATTTTCCATTAAATATAAGGCGGATGGGACAATCGAGAGATACAAAGCGAGACTAGATGCAAAAGGTTATACCTAGGCACAGGGCGTAGATTATCAAGAGACCTTC
Organism: Nelumbo lutea; assembly: GCF_056320005.1. NCBI lineage: Eukaryota > Viridiplantae > Streptophyta > Magnoliopsida > Proteales > Nelumbonaceae > Nelumbo > Nelumbo lutea. The sequence goes on from NC_142687.1 coordinate 77,543,676, forward strand.
TCACTAGTGGCCAAGTTGAATATGGTCAGAGTTTTATTATCTCTTGCAGCAAACCTTGATTGGCCACTGCACCAGTTCGATGTAAAAAACGCCTTCCTCCATGGTGATCTTGAAGAGGAGGTATACATGGACATCCCACCTGGTTATACAGCAAATTCCAAGAACCAAGTTGTGTGTAAGCTACAGCGAGCACTATATGGACTGAAACAATCACCGCGGGCATGGTTTGGGCGGTTTAGTCTCGCGATGAGGAAATATGGCTTCCAACAAAGCAATTCAGACCATAAACTATTTTTGAAGCACCAACGAGGGAGGGTGATAGCTCTAATCATATATGTGGATGATATGATTATCACAGGGAATGATTCAGGAGAAATAACAATACTACAAAAGCAATTGGCAACTGAGTTTGAAATGAAGAACTTAGGCGGGCTCAAGTATTTTTTAGGAATTGAAGTTGCTAGATCAAGGGAAGGTATATTTCTGTCTCAACGGAAATACACATTGGATTTGCTCTCTGAAGTGGGACTGTTAGAGTGCAAGCCGACAGACACACCAATTGTTCAAAACCATAAACATGGAGAATACCCAAACCAAGTACCTACCAGTAAGGAGAGATATCAAACGCTGGTTGATAAACTTATTTACCTCTCACACACTCGTCCAAACATCGCCTATGCTGTCAGCATAGTAAGTCAGTTCATGCATTGCCCAAGCGAAGATCACATGAATGCTGTAATGCGAATTCTACGATACTTGAAGTCCTCTCCTGGAAAAGGACTTATGTTCTCAAAAAATAATCATCTAAAGATAGAAGGCTATACAGATGCAGATTGGGCCAGAAATATCTCAGATAGAAAATCCACCTCGGGGTACTTTACGTTTGTCGGTGGGAACCTGGTCATGTGGAGGAGTAAAAAACAAAAGGTGGTGGCCCTATCAAGTGCTGAAGCTGAGTTTCGAGGAATGGCTAAAGGGCTTTGCGAGTTACTCTGGCTTAGAAGCTTGATGACTGAAATTGGTTTCCCCCCAACCTCTGAGATGAACCTATTCTGTGATAACAAGACTGCCATAGACATTTCTCAGAATCCCGTCCAACATGATCGAACAAAGCATGTGGAAGTGGACCGGCATTTTATCAAACAAAATATCAAAGACAAAATCATTTGATTTCCCTTTGTCAAGTTTGAAGACCAGCTGGCGGATATACTTACAAAAGTTGTATCCAGTAAAAACTTCTACAGGTCACTTGGCAAGTTGGGCATCCAAGATTTGTACGTGCCAACGTAAGGGGGAGTATTGGCGTGAGCTGTAAACGAGGAGAGTATCCCTTAATTCTGTGATAACTCTTATCATAATAATTTGTATGTAACTAGGAAAGGAAGAACAAGACAGTTTGGGTGGAACTAGGAGAGGTGTGTATATAGCTCATTCGTTGCAAATGAAAAAAAATAAGAAAGAAGAAGAGTTTTTCTCCTTCTACTCGAGTTATCAACATGTTTTACATTTTACGTCAGATGATAGGATTGAAAGAAAATAATTGTTTTACCCTTTTAAGCATTAATGAGAAAACATTGCTATATCTCATGGTCATGGCCCGTAGTTTCGGTTGTTTATAAGAAAGAGAAACAAAAGCTACCGCTAAAATAAATAGAATTTCATGAATCATAATTTTCTCTACAATTTTCTACCAAGTGTTCATACAATTTTTGCCTCTAAATGTGTCTATCCGAACACCATGCACCATCGCCAAACTGAGAAAATCTAGAGAAAGGATTGAGCTTGAGCGAAGTGAAGTGAAGTAAGAGTAGGGAAACCATGGCATCCGCTTCTTCATTTCAACTTATGATTCTTGTCATACAATGTTTAGCAGCTCTGAGTGTTTCACATGCTACCAGTGTCCATTTCTTCCCTCATGCGCAACTGGTGAGTAGAGATGATGACCCAGAATTAATCATTCGTTAATTCGTTTCTTTAATTGTTTGCACTAATTGTGACAGTTGTGTATTGATATTTGTTTTGTTAATTATTAGTGGGCAGGGTCGTTTTGTTCGTCAGAAAAAGGTTGTTGCTTCCCAAACACAGGAATGGTTTCGCAGGAATTCACTGTGCATGGCCTCTTTCCATGCTCCAGTAGTGGGACCAGACTGATGAACTGTGATCGAGGCAACTCTTTAGATCTGTCGCAGGTATGTATTTTCTTCTTCCTATCTTCTCATCAAGAGCTACGTCGTACAAACTTGTTTATTAATTTCCCGGCTATATATATGATGAAATCGATCGATATCTCCTTTTCATGGTGTAGATAACAGGCCTGCTTCACACAATGCAACGCAAATGGCCGTCGTATTCATGTCCAAGCAGCGACAGCACACCGTTCTGGGCTCACGAGTGGTCCAAGCATGGCACCTGCTCACTCTCTGTCTTCGATGGCCAATACTATTACTTTAAAGCAGGTCTCGACTTGAAGGACACAGTGAATATCCTCCAGATCCTCAAACAGAAAGGTGATATTATATTGTTGCAGGCATGAAGATAAATTCAAGTTTCTTAATTATCACTTATATATGTAAGCAATAATAATGAAGCAGGGATTAACCCCGATGGGCAGTACTACAGCTCGGAGAGAATCACACGAGTCCTTCAGATAGCAACTGGAGTAACTCCTGCACTTGACTGCACTGTTGATAAGTTTGGCAAATATCAGCTCTACCAAGTTATGTTTTGCGTGGATAAATCTGGGTCTGAATTCATGGATTGCCCCGCCTACCCTGAGCCCACCTGTCCTTCGATCATTAGGTTTCCACCTTTCAGAGGATCAGCCGCTGAATCGTTCCTAGATCCTAAACTGTTGCTTTTATTTACTCTAGCTATTATATAATTCACCGTTTTACTGGTGAAAGTGAAATGTAGCTCGATTAATAAAATATGGATATGATCCATGTGATGTATCTCTATGTTGCATGCCTATCAAAAAGAAAGAGAGATCTATTTCCATATTTGTGCAGTACTGTTTTGGCCTTTGGGTTTATGAAAAACCAATAACTGTATTGCTTTAGGTAGGTAGAGCTTTTAGCCTTTTAGGTTCATCATTTCGTGGTAAAGATGATCAATCCAGTTGCTTTCTCTCCAATAAATCTAAACGAGGAACAAATAGTCTAATAAATATATATATATATATATATATATATATATATATATTGGATGGTCTATGTCAGCATGTTTTCATGTTTCTCCATTTTTTTGTATTTTGTATTTTTTTTGTTTTAAAAATGAAAAGTAGTAATTATTTCTTATTTTCTTTTGCCTTAGGTTCATCATTTAAGGTCACAATTAGGGTAAAATCCAAGTTCACAATTTCGACTGACGAATGTCTTGAGAATAAAGACACAACATTGAATAACTCCCATCTAAATCTCTATAACTTACAGTAAGTAGAACTTTTAAAGGGGGTCGGGTCTAGTAGGCACAAAAAAATAACCACGTTAAATTAGCACTTGATAAATATTTTGACAACTGTCAAAAGTGGATATTAATTTTTTTCAAGGATAGGCTGGGGTTATTTTAAGGGACAGGTGTCAAAAAAAATTCTAAGTGCTAATTGACTATGCTTACAACGGTGTGATTACCTAATCCGAACTGCTTTTAAGCATCTTTCCCTAGTATTATTTTATGATTACTTTCTAACCAAATAAAAGAAAATTTTCAAGCCATAATTAAGTGCAAATACACCAACCGAGTGGTGAATTGGTTGGCACGTAAGTGGGTAAGCCCCAGAAGACATGCAGTTTCGAGCCTTGTTACTAATGGCTCCAAATCCTTCTTTGGGAAGAGTATAATGTTGCTAGATAAAAAGTGCAGTAGGGCAAAAAGGCCAGTAATCAATACCAAAAAAAAAATTAAGTTCAAGTACAATATTATCATAAAGTCCTATAATCCCAACGAGCTGATTTTTGGGCAAGCTGACTTTCCAGGTAGCACCCATTCAATTATGGATTGTGTGATGCCAAATGAGGTAACAGGTTCCTAGGGGTGTTCACTATATGGTTCAAACTGTAAAACCGAATTGAATCAAACTGAATTTATAGTTTGGTTCGGTTTATACCTATAAACGGTTTGATTCAGTTTGAGAATTTTCTAAATTGTGGTTTATGGTTTTGGTTTGGTTTATTGAATTTTATAAACGAATGAAATAGTAAACCAAAATTTTATATACATATATATAATATAATATGAATATTTGATATATAAACATTATACATAATATATCTAAATGAAAGGCGTAAAATTATAAATATATAATAAACTCTTTATTTTATAATAAAAAAATAATAAAAGTTTTATGTTTTAATTTTTAAAGGATCTATTTGGGCTTTCTAATTGGGTTAAGTCCAAAAGAACCATAGAATGGTCCAAAGTCCCTAAACCGAATTAGAAACCGCACTAAACCAAAATAAAATGGTTTGGCTCAGTTTAAAAATTTCTCAAATCGTAATTTACTGGTTTGGTATGAGATCTCCCAAATAAGGGTCAAAAACCTACATAGAGATAATGACTGGCAGGATAAATTACCTTTTTAGGTTATACACCAACTTTTAGCAAATTTTGGATCCACTACTCACAATTTGTACCCATATCCATACCCACAGAGCACCACCACAATGAATTCAGAACATCTCCCCATGAATGACAAGGGAAATATTCCCAATGTGCAGTGTCATGTCTTGTGGGTAGAGATGCGGGAGCATCTCGTGCGTAGCAGATCCTTTTAGCATGTAAGATTCCTCCTTTAAAGCCCAACCTCCCCTGTAAACAATCCAATTAATATGGACAAATTTAATTGTATTTATACTAGTATAAATGATTTTTGGGCTTCTTAATTATAGAAATTGCCCATCTGTTTTTAAGTTGCCTTCATTTGAAGATGAGGGCAATAATGACAATTTGATCAACTATAGCATTTACTTAGAAATCTTTTAGCATAAGGTGTCCATGCTTTTCAAGTTATCCTTGGTTAACTGGGCAAAAATGTAAACTCAGCTGTTATAATGTTCTCTTTATTATATAGCTGTCATAATGTTTATTTCTTCCTAAAGTGCCTTGGGCGTTTGCAAAATCACTTCTAACCACCAAAAAGATGAAACATATATTAAAAAATTAGTGATAATCTATACTGTATACCCTTATCTTAGAATATAATCCCTCTCTATGTGGGGGCAGAAATCATAATTATTTGGGCTACCACAATAATTTCATTCTAATCTACCTCATTAAGTTCTATATTTAATGCATTAACTCCAATTTCTCACATTAAATATAATATTATACTTTTGGCTTTCACCACTAATGGTTTAACCATTGATGCCATAATTAAATAATAAAAGATTTTAAAATAATAGATATAAACATGAAAGATAATAAAAATGTAAAAATTTTGTACAAAATGTTGACATTTCTCAAATATTATATGTTTATTATATTAAACAAAATGGTTAATCAAATAATATATATATATACACATACACACAAATATATATATATATATATATATATATATATATATATATATATATATATACTCAAGAAAATGGTGTATGGAAAGAGCCCTTAGAATTCACAAAATGGAATAGTTCATATCTTGTAATGGCGTTGACCAGCTGATCTATTCTTTATAATGGAAAGTTGTATTTGGGGCATGCCTTGTTGATATCTTTGAAGTCAATACATATCCACCATTTTCCATTAGATTTCTTAACAATGATCATGTTAGATAGCCATTTAGCATAGTGTACCTCTCTAGTGAAGTTGGCATTGAGTAACTTGTCCACTTCCTATCCAATTGCTTTCCATCGCTTTGGTGTAAAGCTCCTCTTCTTTTGCCGAATTAGCTTTCAGCTTGGGTCCACGCTCAACCTATGAGTAATGACCGAGAGGTCAATTGTTAGCATATCGACAGCAGACCAAGCAAATCTGTCAACATTAGCTTTGAGGAAGTTTACTAGTTCGGAAAGTGTGTCTTGAGGAAAGAGAGACCCAACTAGCACTATCTTCTCGGGCTCAACCTCATTTGAGTGACATGTTGAGGTTCTGTCCCTATAGTGATGGGTAGGACTATTCTTCCTTTTGGTCTCATAGCTGCTCCAAAGAATCCAACTAGAGGCACATCAATGGGTTGTAGTTGGTCTGGCGTCAACTACATCTTCTCAAACGCCTCTAGAATAAGACATCAACTAAAGAAACATTGTCTATGAGGATTCTTCTCACTTCATAGTTGACGATTATCATCAAAACCACCAATGCATCGTTGTGGGGTATAGACACACCTCTGAGGTCATCATTTGAAAAGGAGATGAGCACCTCCAGCCTCTGCGTCTTTTGTACCCTATAATAAACGTTCAACTGTTGAGCATAGGCTTTTCTAGCCAAGGTAGTCTCTCCCCATAAAGTTGAGCTGTTAGATAGTTTTGTATGCCCTTAACTTCAATCAGAATGATGTACTTTATGAGTTTAATGTAAATGAATAAAAGTGCATATTTGATTCATGTTCCCTTGGTATGTTTCTATGTAATACCCTTAAACTGGACACTTATTGAGACTCGTGTTAGTTTAGAAAGTTCACAGCCAGTGGGTTGGTCTGGGAGACCTATCCTGACAAGGCTGACACTGTGGTTCCACCAAGTCGGTTGGGGTGGCCTGTCTTAGCTGCCAGGGTGAGACCCTAGGCACTTATAGTGTAGGATTAATTGAATATTTGAACTGGACTAGATTTTCAGTATTGCCCTAGACCTTGGAAATTGATGGGCAAAACTGAAAAGTTACACCTGACCCCTAGACTCGATTATGATACTACACTAGGTGTCGAATTGGGTTGTCTTTGATATACCAATCAGTGAGATCCTTAGCGGGGGTCAAAACTTGGGTATGTTGGGACAGCCTGAAAATTCATCTGAGTGGGTAATCATAGTGACAGGATCAGCCCCTTTGCCGGACGAAGGTAATGACCGGGGATGCACTCTCACTGATTGAAACCAAGACTGCCGGCAACCGATTTCAAACGTTGAGATTTGTTTTGCAAAATATATTTATATGAGATATGAAAGTATATATATATTATGGTTTTGAAATGATTTGCAAAATGTTTTAATTCCCGGGATCCATATAAGCAGAGAGTGCAACACTGTTCCTTGTAGCCGAGGGAGAGGTCCTCTATTGTTGGGCAGTGTATAATCATTATGGGCTGAGAGGTTAAGTGTAAGACCATTGAGGATAATACCTGATGAGCTAATCTTGAATCTGCCCACAGTCCCCGGGTGTTACAAGGTGGCTTGGCCCAGGGACCACTTAGGGTAAGTGTTGGGCCCATAGAGCCCATAAGATGGGTTTTAGGGGCTGCACTGTCCATAACAGTGTATTCAGCCAGGCCTTGTAACAAAGGCTAGGCTGAACCCATGTGGCTGATGTGTAGATCAATGTTTGGATCCCATGCCATACAAGGAAGCCCAACTGGGCAGCAGTTTTGGAAGGCTAAGTGAGTACATAACCTTAAATGGGCCTTAAGCCCATTTCGAACTGAGCTGATTTGATCAGTCAACTAAAGGGTGAATTCTGAGATGGATCAGATGATAGGGTTGGGCCTAGACCCTATCCACTTAGAGAGTCCAAAATATAAATTAGATTTAGATTTGGAAGCCTCCTAATTAGATTGGAAGATGGCTGATCTGATCTGTAGATAAGATAAGAGTTATCCCTTATCACTTAAGGGGACTTCTAATCCAAATATGATTTGGGTTAGCAACTCCTAATGGAATTAGGATCTGGTCCCTTTAAGATTATAAAAGTAGGAGGGGGCAGCAGTCTTTTGACATGCAATCAACACATTCTTGTCTTCAGAGCTGAAATCACAAGAAGAGAGAATTCTGCACCCTGCGAATACTCTCTTGCCGCCTCCTTCCTGCAGCCGCTGCCTCCGGCAGTTCAATCTCCTACTCTCTACAAGTGTAATCAAGATTTGATCTTGGTACCAATCTTTTGGAGAAAAGATTGATTGGAGCTGTATTCACAAGCCATCCTGTTGATTCTTGCGAAGGGTCAAGTTCTTTTGGAAGAACACTGCTGATTCTGCTCCATCCTGCACTATGCCATCTTCAGTGGGAGCAAATTTTGGATCCTTCCTTGGGCATGAACATCTCCATTGGGAGGTACTATTTCTCCGTATCAAGTATAATCCCTCCCTACTCCTTTTGGTTCAGATCTGGTTTAGTTTATGGCTCAAGAATGATCCTTGAAAATATGATTTTCTAAATAGAGAATGCGATTCCCAGTTGAAGGGAGAAAAAAAAATTTGAATTTCACCCCCCTTATTACGCAATTTTTGGGCGTCCATGTGATGGATATCCTATCCCTTCATGAGCGACCAGCAATAACTTCAATGACCCCCAGTCAAAGTATGATTAGGCTAGGGATCAGTTAGTGATGGTGCAAAAGACAATGTTGGAATATCATCGCCGATGTAGCCTTTCAAATGTCCTTATCAGATGAGGGACTCAATCTCGTTATTGAGATTGTATCAATCTTCGGTATCATGGCTCGTGCTATAATGAAACTTGTAGTATTTCTTGGGATTTCCCCTTCTAGGGTTCCTTTTCAACTTGGCAAGCCACTTCATGTACTCCTGCTTCCCTACTTGCATGAGAATATGAGTTTGGGAAGAGTTCACTGGAGTATACCTGTCATAGGATGGTACCAACAGCTTCTTCTCATTGTTCTTACTATTTGGGTCGTTGTCTAGTCTAACCTTGTCCTTTCTTTTCTTTTTGCTCGGGCTAGCCACTGAGTTTTGTAGGCGCTTAATGGCCTCAGTTTCCTCAACTGCTAAATATTTTTGTACTTTTTTGAGAAATTCCACCATGTTCTTAAGCGGTGTCTTGGAAATACACCAGTTGAGGGGTCACAAGCAGAGGCCACTGATGGCAGCAGCCATAGATACTAAGGTGTCAAGGTCTTTAACCTCGTGTTCCTCCTAGTTTAATCTCTTCATATAAGCGCAAAGGCTCTCCCCAGGCTTTTTCTTGATGGACATCAAGGAGATGATGATCTTCTAGCACCGTCAACTGCTCATAAATTAGGCTAGGAAAAGGTTTGCAAATTGGTCCCAAGAGTTGATGGATTGAAGGGGGAGTGTAGAGTACCCATGAAGGAGCATTAGGGCTCAAAAGCTCTCCAGGTTGTCTTCTGAATCCATGCTTTCATCATAGGTTTCAAGAACAGGCACCTTGAAATTAGGCAAGAGCAGCTCCAAGGTGATGAAGTTAGCAAAAGCCTCCATCCTACTGGGTGAGGCGGGCTAACTGGTGGAGGCATCACCTCTTTCCTCCATTAACTATCTTATCTCATCCTGAATTGTGCTTATTTGCTTCTGGAGGTTTCTGAGGCATTGGTCAATTTGAGGTATGGGGACCATGGCTTTCTCTCGAGACTCTATCACCGAAGAGAAGTCTGCACGACTCCTAGAGAATTCAGATTTGGCTGGGTCCTAGGCTCTACGAGCACGACGATCATTGAGGTGATCATAGGGATCAAAATTTGTTGGGGGAGAGGCGCGGCATCAGCTAGCTCTCGATTTATGAGGGGGGGTTGTAATGGTTGGTGTACCCTCCGTTGTCCCTATTGCGGTTGGAGGCCTTGCAGTTGGCATGACAATCACTATATTCTTCCAGGGTGTCATGGAGATGGTGTTAGATAGTCTTGTATGCCCTTAGCTTCAATCGGATTTGATGTACTTTTATTATTTAGTGGAAATAAATTAAAGTGCATGTTTGATTCATGTTGTTTGGTGTAATTCTGTGTAAGACCCTAAAACTGGACACTTATGGAAACATGTGTTAGTTTTAAATGTTCACAGCCATTGGATAAGTCTGGGGAGATTTATCCTGCCAAGGCTGATACTGATGTGCCACCAAGAGTTGGGATGGCTTGTTTCGGTCATCAGGGTAAGACCCAAGGCACATGCAGTATGGGATTGCTTGAACCCTTGAACCGGACCAAATTTCCAGTATTGCCCTAGATCTTGGAGATAGATGGGAAAAACTGAAAAGTTACACTTGACCCCTAGACTCGATTATGACACATCACTAGGTGTTAGATCGGGCTATCTTTGATGTGTCAATCGGTGAGATCCTTAGTGGGGGTCAAAACCTGGACATGTTGGGGCAGTCTGAGAAATCATCTGAGTGAGTGGTCATAGTGACAGGATTAGCCCCTTTGTCGGACAATGGTAATGATGGGAAATGCACTCTCTCTGATGGAAACCAAACTGCCGGCAGAATCAAAATGGATGTTCCAACTCCTAGAAGCCTACTTAAGTCCATATATGGATCTGTTGAGTTTACATACCATGTGTTCTTGACCAGCAGCAATAAAGCCTTGCGGCTACTGCACGTAGATATCTTCACTAAGATCTCCATTCAGGAACGCGGTTTTTGACATTCATTTGCCAAATCTCGTAGTTATGGTATGCTGCTACAACTAGCAGGATCCTAATGGATTTAAGCATGGCCATGGGCGAAAAGGTTTCCTCATAATCGATGCCTTCTTTCTGAGTATACCCTTTCGCCACCAAGCGAGCTTTGTAGGACTCAATCCTGCCATCGGGGCCCTTCTTCCTCTTGTAGATACATTTGCAACCAATTGCTTTTACCCCGGAGGGCGGGTCCACTAGAGTCCAGACTCCATTGGTCTCCATCGAGTCCATCTCAGCGAAAGGGTATACTCAGAAAGAAGGCATCAATTATGAGGAAACCTTTTCGCCCGTGGCCATGCTTAAATCCATTAGGATCCTACTAGTTGTAGCAGCATACCATAACTACGAGATTTGGCAAATGGATGTCAAAACTGTGTTCCTGTATGGAGATCTTAGTGAAGATATCTACATGCAGCAGCCGCAAGGCTTTATTGCTGCTGGTCAGGAACACATGGTATGTAAACTCAACAGATCCATATATTGACTTAATTAGGCTTCTAGGAGTTGGAACATCCATTTTGATTCTGCCGTCAAAATGTTTGACTTTGAGCAGAATCCAGATGAGCCCTGTGTTTATAGGAAGTCCAGTGGGGATAAGATTACATTTATAGTATTGTACGTGGACGATATACTACTCATTGGGAATGATGTAGGAATGTTGACTTCGGTCAAGGTATGGATGTCACAGCAGTTCTCCATGAAAGATCTTGGAGAAGCTTCATACATACTGGGTCTTCGACTCTATAGAGATAGATCGAAGCGGATAATTGGATTATCCCAGGCTGCTTGCATTGACAAAATTGTCAAAAGGTACAGCATGGAAAACTCCAAGAAAGGAAATGTTCCTTTAAGACATGGAGTAACTCTCTCTAAGAAGATGTCTCCCAAGACTTATGAGGAGATTGAGGGCATGAAAGATGTTCCCTATGCCTCATCCGTAAGGAGCATCATGTATGCCATGCTGTGCACTCACCCGGACATAGCTCAGGCGGTGAGTGTGGTAAGCAGATTCCAGGCTAACCCATGCAGGAGCATTGGACTACTGTGAAGAACATACTTAAATACTTTCGAAGGACAAAAGAGTTTTGTCTAGTATTCGATGGTAATTCACTACAAGTTTTGGGTATACCGATGCCGATTTCCAGTCGGATCGAGATGATAGAAAGTCTATCTGCGTATGTTTTCACGATAGGATCGTGTGCTGTTTGTTGGAAAAGCAGCAAACAGGGGTCCACTACAGACTCCACAACCGAGGCCGAGAACATTGCCGCAAGTGAAGCTGCCAAGGAAGCTGTGTGGATGAAGAAATTCATACACGAATTGGGAGTGATTCCGTCCAACACATCACCCATCCCGTTGTTGTGTGACAACAATGGAGCGATCGCCTAGGCTAAAGAGCCTCGGGCCCACTAGAAGTCAAAGCACATCGAGAGGAAGTACCATGTACTGTGGGAGATCATTGGTAGAGTGGATGTCCTAATTCAGAAGGTAGCATCAGCGGATAATGTGGTAGACCCATTGACTAAGCCACTGACACAGAAAGTTTTTGAGAAACACGTGGAAAGTATGGGACTCTGGCTTGTACCAGGTTGGACCTAAGTGCAAGTGGGAGCTGTTAGACAGTCTTGTATGCCCTTAGCTTCAATCGGATTTGATGTACTTTTGTTATTTAGTGGAAATAAATTAAAGTGCATGTTTGATTCATGTTGTTTGATATAATTCTATGTAAGATCCTAAAACTGGACACTTATAGAAACTTGTGTTAGTTTTAAATGTTCACAGCCATTGGATAAGTCTGGGGAGATTTATCCTGCCAAGGCTGATACTGGTGTGCCACCAAGTGTTGGGATGGTTTGTTTCGGCCATCAGGGTAAGACCCAAGGCACATGCAGTATGGGATTGCTTGAACCCTTGAACCGAACCAGATTTCCAGTATTGCCCTAGACCTTGGAGACAGATGGGCAAAACTGGAAAGTTACACCTGACCCCTAGACTCGACTATGACATATCACTAGGTGTTGGATGTCAATCAGTGAGATCCTTAGTGGGGGTCAAAACCTGGACATGTTAGGGCAGTCTGAGAATTCATCTGAGTGAGTGGTCATAGTGACAGGATCAGCCCCTTTGTCGGACAATGGTAATGATCGGGAATGCACTCTCTCTGATGGAAACCAAACTTCCGGCAGTTGATTTCAATCGTTGGAATTTTGTTTTGCAAAAATAAGATATATATATATATATATGTATATGTACGGTTTCAAAAAGATTTGCAAAATGTTTTAATTCCCGGGATCCATGTAAGTAGAGAGTGCGGCACTGTTCCTTGCAGCCGAGAGAGAGATCTTCTCTTGTCGAGCAGTGTTTGATCATTAAGGGCTGAGAGGTTAAGTGTAAGACCATTTAGGATAACACCTGATGGGCTAATCTTGCACTTGCCCACAGTCCCTGGGTTTTTATAAGATGGTTTGGCCCAAGGACCACTTAATGTAAGTGTTGGGCCCATAGGGTCCATGTGATGGGCCCTTTTAACATGTGCAGGACAACCCCAAATCTTCAAGTGTTTTACACTTGGCTTCCTTCTGGTCCAAAGTTCATATGGAGTTTTCAGAACTGATTTGGTTGGAACCCGATTCAGCACGTAGATAGCAGTTTCTAATGCGTATCCCCAAAAGGATGTGGGTAATTGTGAGCGTACGAGAAGCGATCGGACCATGTCCAACAAGGTCCTATTCCTCCTCTCTGAAACACCGTTGAGTTGAGGTGTAGCAGGAGGAGCTAATTGTGACACTAACCCATTGGCCTTTAAGTAGTCCCTGAATTCGTTAGAGAGATACTCGCCACCTCAATCTGATCGAAGTGCCTTAATTTCTCTCCCTAACTGTTTCTCGACTTCCTGTCTGAACTCTTTGAACTTTTCAAATGATTCAGACTTATGTCTCATTAGGTACATATAACCATATCGTGAAAAATCATCTGTAAAGGTGATGAAATACATGTGTTGATTCCGTGTCCTAACACTCAGGGGACCACATACATCAGTATGTATCAGGTCAAATGTGCCTTCAGATCTTTCAGGCTTACCATCAAATGGCCGCTTAGACATCTTACCTTGAAGGCAAGGTTCACAAGTGGGAAGATTTTCTACGGTTAGAAAATCCAAAGGACCATCCTTTACCAGCCTTGTGATTCGGTCAATACCGATATGGCCAAGTCGGTAATGCCAGAGGCACGTGGGACTTACTGTATCACGATTCCTTTTCTTGGGATTTTCGACCGACGTAGTTTCGGTTAAGTTAGTTTCCAGAGAAGGATGTAGAACATAGAGACCGTTCTCTAGTTCCCCGCATGCGATGAATTTATTATTCCGTTTAACAGTAATCATATTACTAAAATAAACACTACATCCATCAGCACATAGTTTTGAAACAAAAATTAAATTTCTTCTCAAGTTCTGTACATAAAGACAATCTTTAAGTACAAGTATTCATTCTTTAAAAACTAATTTTACGGTTCCTATTGCCGCTGCTGCAACACTTGCAGTTGTTCCCAAGAATAGTGTCACTTCACCTTCACTCAACCATCTGCTAACTTTGAACCCCTACAGTGAGTTACACGCATGAGTTGAAGCCCCGGAGTTAACACACCAGGACACAGAAGTAACTAACATGTTAGTTTCTATGACACAAGTTTCGATGTTACCTTTATTAGATTCCAGGTAGGCAGGACAATTCCTCTTCCAGTGGCCGGTCTGCTTGCAGAAGTGACAGACATCAGATGCCTTGTTCTTCTTCTGCTTCTTAGGTTTGGCAGCCTTCTTCTGAGGCTTCTTTGCCTTTCTCTTTTTCTTGCCCGATTTGTTAGCTTCAGCAAGCATAACCACAGGCTCATCCTTCATGAGTAGATCCTCGGCTCTCTGCAACATATTGCTGAGTTCCTGGACGCTGACATTCAGCTTATTCATATTATAGTTCATTGTGAACGCATTGAAGGAAGAGGGCAAAGAATTGAGGATGGCATCCACTTGCGTACCAAGATCTAGCCCAGATCCAAGAGCTTCAAGTTCGTTAATGTATCCCATCATCCGAAGACAATGGTCATGAACTTTCTGCCCTTTGGTTATCTGCGCGGTCATGAACAATTTCAGGACCTTCTGTCGAGTAGAACGGTTCTTCTCTTCATACATTGTTCTTAGACTGTCCAATATGTCATTTGCTAGTTCGATCTGATTGAACTGCCTCTGTATTGAGTTGTCTAATGAGGCAATGACAAAGCAGCAGGCTATGGAATTCTTATCCTCCCATTCTTGGTAGTCCCTCCTACAGGCCTCAGAAGCCCTATCACCCAGACGTTCCGGGGCAGGATTTTTCACCACCTTGTCTAACTTTTCGGAAGTTAAGACCAGCATAAGATTTCTGTACCAGTCGGTATAGTTTGGGCCCTTAAGCTTGTTATCGTCTAGAAGCTTTGCAAATTGACCGTTTGCCATTTTCTGATAAAATAGCAAAATCATTAGTCCACAACCTTAGTTTGATTCATGTTATCTACATAGATATGACTTTTAATCTATGTTCCATTCCCATTTGTTCATCTCTGAGATTTCCCTCCTTTCTTAGTGACGGAGACGATGAAATGTCTCTGGAAATGTGGGAAATCACATGGGGTGCGTGAAGCCAACTGTTTCAGCTGCATAACCCCACCACCTTTCTGTGACGGATCATATCCACTCATCAAATGAGTTTCCCTTTGGCCTCTATCAGACAAGGTTCAGAGCCATTTTCAGGTAAACCTTTCTATCCAGTGAGTGCTTACCCATCATATTCAGGTTACGCCAAGGTACCGTGAGAGAGTTCCCATTTTCTGATGAAGCCCCTCCCACATCGGTCTATGACGCCCCTATCATCTTATGAAACACTGTAATAGATCCAACAACAAATGGATAGCCCAATTTTATGGTGCGTTTCCTCATTACTGATGGACCCATCATTGTGCTAATGACGAAAGGCCTTTAGAGAGTCCATCATATCGGTCTCCCTATCAAATGCATGTTAGACAGTTTTGTATGCCCTTAGCTTCAATCTGATTTGATGTACTTTTGTTATTTAGTGGAAATAAATAAAGTGCATGTTTGATTCACGTTGTTTGGTTTAATTCTGTGTAAAACCCTAAAACAAGACATTTATAGAGACTCATGTTAGTTTTAAATGTTCACAGCCGTTGGATAAGTCTGGGGAGATTTATCCTGCCAAGGCTGATACTGGTGTGCCACCAAGTGTTGGGATGGCCTGTCTCAGCCATCAGGGTAAGATCCGAGGCACATGCAGTATGGGATTACTTGAATCCTTGAACCGGACCAGATTTCCAGTATTGCCCTGGACCTTGGAGATAGATGGGCAAAACTGGAAAGTTACACCTGACCCCTAGACTCGATTATGACATTTCACTAGGTGTTGGATCAGGCTGCCTTTGATATGCCATTCAGTGATATCCTTAGCGGGGATCAAAACCTGGGTATGTTGGGGCAGTTTGAGAATTCATCTGAGTGGGTGATCATAGTGACAGAATCAGCCACTTTGTCGGACAAAGGGTAATGATCGGGAATGCACTCTCTCTGATGGAAACCAAACTGCCGACAGTTGATTTCAATCGTTGGAATTTTGTTTTGCAAAATTAATATATTTATATATATATATATGTACGGTTTCAAATTGTTTGCAAATGGTTTTAATTCCCGGGATCCATGTGAGAGGAGAGTGCGGCACTGTTCCTTGCAGCCGAGGGAGAGGTCCTCTCTTGTCGGGCAGTGCTTGATCATTAAGGGCTGAGAGGTTAAGTGTAAGACCATTGAGGATAATACCTGATGGGCTAATCTTGCACCTGCCCACAGTCCCTGGGTTTTTATAAGATGGCTTGGCCCAGGGACCACTTAATGTAAGTGTTGGGCCCATAGGGTCCATATGATGGACTCAAGGGGTTCATTCAGTTTTTCAGTGAATTCGGCTGGGCCTTGTTTTAGAGGTTGGGCCGAACCCATGTGGCTGGTGTGTAGATCAATGCTTGGGTCCCACGCCATACAAAGAAGCCCAACTGGGCAGCAGATTGGAAAGTAATTAGACACTGAACACTTAATGGGCCAAAAGCCCATTTCGAGGTGGGCTGATATGATCACCCATCCATGGGGCGAATTTGAGATTAAAGTTAGTAAAAGGATTGGGCCTTTAGCCTTATCCACTCTAAGAGAACAAATTCAAATTAGATTTGAATCTGGTAACCTCCTGATAAGATCAGGAGTAAGCTAAATCTATCTGCAGAAAGGATTAAGATTATCCCCTATCCAAATACTGATTTGGATTGGGATAACTCTTAAAAAGGAGGTTTCTTAATCAAGAAGAAAGGAGGAGATTTCGAACCACCTTGAAGAGGTATAGGATATCTCCTGCGAATTCAGATCAAATCTGATTCATACTCCCCAGAAAAAGAGAAAAAGCAGTTTAGCCTTTTTCGTTTTGGAGATCTCCTCCTGCCGCCGCCATCTGCCATTGCAAGATTAGATCTTTGCAGAAAAGAAAGTCAAGAAATCTGTTCTTGACATCAGTCTTGCAAGAAAGACTGAAAAAGATTCAGTGTTTAGTACTTCCAGAGGATTCTTGTGAAGGATCCAGTGTGTAGGACGCACCCTGCTGGTTCTGTTCCATTCACAGCTGTGTCATCTTCAGCAGGAATGGATCTTGGAGTATTCTTTGGGCGTGAACACCAACTTTGGGAGATACTGCTTCTCCGGATTAGGTATATTCCTCCCATTTATCTTTTGGTACAGATCTGGTTTGATTATGGTTCAAGTAGGATCCTTGAATATTGTATTCTAAATTTAGGGAATATGATTCCCAATTGAGAGAAGGTAGGAAATTTTTGAAATTCGCCCACCCATTCTGCAACCTTTATGGCGTCCATTAGATGGATCCTACCATTCTTTCAATGCATTCATATTTGTTGGAGGGAACAAAATTACACCCTAGTTTTAATTTAGGTCAAACCAGAGTGGCTCCCACTGACTTTCATAAAGTCAAATTTCTGGTGGGCCTTAATCGGCTAGGGGTTCCATACGCATCCCTTTTCAGGGTTGTGGGGATCACCAAGCAAAGAGGGGTCATCCAATGACTTTGAAGGACACCATGGCAATGATATGCTTTCAGCCATGGTGTGCGCAAGAGCCACTAACGAGTCTTCATGGTCCAAGTACTTATGGCCCATGGTCGCAGCACATCAAACATCCAAACATCACATGTAAAGGAGGAATTGATCCAATCAATTAACTGTTGTAATGCCCATTGAATAGCCCATTTAAAAACTAAGTCATTAACAATTAATATCTACTAGGTGTATGGGCTGAATCGCAGATAGCAGTTCGGCCCATACAGCTTATCTCACAGTAATGGGCCTTTTGCAGTTTTAACCCTTTAAAACTGGGCTTTACAAGTGGGCTGAATTAATCCCTGTAATTGAACATCAGATTTGGAACAGCAAGTGTGAGAAATACAGACTGAAAAACAGTCCCTATCGAACCCCAGATTCGGTCCAAACAGTTTTGGTCCAATCTAGTCCGAGAGGATCCAAAACTGATTTTCAATTCAAGAATTAATTCATGAAAGATCTGAAATTAATAATTTTGATTTCAAACAATCACAAATCAAACTATGGACTGTTCACACCACCTGCAAAACAGAGGTTAATCACAAGGGTTGCAGTTTCACAAACTGCAAATCGTAGAAAGCGATTTCTCCAACTGCAAATCTCCAGCACCGCCTTCTTCTTCCTTCTTCTTTAATCAAGAAAAATAACAGAAATCCTATTTCTATTAATTACATTCTTGATCAAATCCTATACATTCAGTCTAAAAATATTACAAACCGAATTAAATGAAATAAATGAATAGAAAGAAAAAGGGTGCGCAGACTATTTGCGCCAAATATGCACTGCGATCTCTAGGTTCGAACAGTCCATTAAATCAAAATAAATAAAGAACAATTCTAAATAAATTTTGGATTTGATAAAAATTAATTTCAGATCAATCGCCCTTAACAAGAAACAGTTTCTTGAAATAAAGAAAACAATCTGCGCAAATCTTGAAAGAACACCTTCTATCCATCTGCGCAGGGTCAGATCTGATTTTCTTTTGGTTCAAGATTCGAACCTGTGGCTCTGATACCACTGAAAGAAAGGTAGGATCCATCTAATGGACGCCATAAAGGTTGTGGAATGGGTGGGCGAATTTCAAAAATTTCCTACCTTCTCCCAACTGGGAATCATATTCCCTAAATTTAGAATACAATATTCAAGGATCCTACTTGAACCATAATCAAACCAGATCTGTACCAAAAGATAAATGGGAGGAATATACTTGATCCGGAGAAGCAGTATCTCCCAAGGTTGGTGTTCACGCCCAAAGAATGCTCCAAGATCCGTTCCTGCTGAAGATGACACAGCTGTGGATGGAACAGAACCAGTAGGGTGCATCCTACACACTGGATCCTTCACAAGAATCCTCTGGAAACACTAAACACTGAATCCTTTTAGTCATTGTTGCAAGACTAATGTCAAGAACAGATTTCTTGACTTTCTTTTCTGCAAAGATCTAATCTTGCAAAAGGAGATGGCGGCAGCAGGAGGAGAACTCTAAAGGTGAAAAGGCTGAACTGCCTTTTTTCTTTTTCTGGAGTATGAAAATGAGATCCTATCTCAATTCGCAGGAGATATCCTATATCTCTTCAAGGTGGTTCAAAATCTGATATTTCTCTTTTTTTTTTTGGGTTTCTCCTCCTTTCTTCTTGATTAAGAATCCTCCTAATTAGGAGTTATCCCAATCCAAATCAGTATTTGGATAGGGGATAATCTTAATCCTATCTGCAGAACCAGCAGGGTGCGTCCTACACACTGGATCCTTCACAAGAATCCTCTGGAAGTACTAAACACTGAATCTTTTTTAGTCTTTCTTGCAAGACTGATGTCAAGAACAGATTTCTTGACTTTCTTTTCTGCAAAGATCTAATCTTGCAATGGTAGATGGCGGCGGCAGGAGGAGATCTCCAAATCGAAAAAGGCTGAACTGCTTTTTCTCTTTTCTGGAGAGTATGAGATCTGATCTCAATTCGTAGGAACCTTTCTTGCGATTTTTCTTGGTTCGAAATCTGCTGTAATTCTCTCTATCTTGGTTCATTTTTCTCCTCCTTTCTTCTTGATTAAGAAACCTCCTTATTAGGAGTTATCCCAATCCAAATCAGTATTTGGATAGGGGATAATCTTAATCCTTTCTGCAGATAGAATTAGCTTACTCCTGATCTTATCAGGAGGTTACCAGATTCAAATCTAATTTGAATTTGGTCTCCAAGAGTGGATAAGGCTAAAGGCCCAATCCTTTTACTAACATTAATCTTAGATTCGCCCCAAGGATAGGTGATCATATCAGCCCACCTCAAAATGGGCTTCTGGCCCATTAAGTGTTCAGTGTCTAATTACTTTCCAATCTGTTGCCCAGTTGGGCTTCTTTGTATGGCGTGGGACCCAAGCATTGATCTACACACCAGCCACATGGGTTCGGCCCAGCCTTTAATACAAGACCCAGCCGAATTCACTGAAAAACTGAATGAACCCCTTGAGTCCATCATATGGACCCTATGGGACCAACACTTACATTAAGTGGTCCCTGGGCCAAGCCATCTTATAAAAACCCAGGGACTATGGGTGGGTGCAAGATTAGCCCATCAGGCATTATACTCAATGGTCTTACACTTAACCTCTCAGCCCTTAATGATCAAGCACTACCCGACAAGAGAGGACCTCTCCCTCGGCTGCAAGGAACAGTGCCGCACTCTCTTCTCACATGGATCCCGGGAATTAAAACCATTTGCAAACAATTTGAAACCGTACATATATATATATATATAAATATATTAATTTTGCAAAACAAAATTCCAACGATTGAAATCAACTGCCGGCAGTTTGGTTTCCATCAGAGAGAGTGCATTCCTGATCATTACCCTTTGTCCGACAAAGTGGCTGATTCTGTCACCATGATCACCCACTCAGATGAATTCTCAAACTGCCCCAACATACCCAGGTTTTGATCCCCGCTTAAGATCTCACTGAATGGCATATCAAAGGCAGCCTGATCCAACACTTAGTAAGTGTCATAATCAAGTCTAGGGGTTAGGTGTAACTTTCCAGTTTTTCCCATCTATCTCCAAGGTCCAGGGCAAGACTGGAAATCTGGTCCAGTTCAAGGATTCAAGTAATCCCATACTACATGTGCCTCGGGTCTTACCCTGGTGGCTGAGACAGGCCATCCCAACACTTGGTGGCACACCAGTATCAGCCTTGGCAGGATAAATCTCCCCAGACTTATCCAACGGCTGTGAACATTTAAAACTAACACGAGTCTCTATAAATGTCCAGTTTTAGGGTTTTACACAGAATTAAACCAAACAACATGAATCAAACATACCCTTTATTTATTTCCACTAAATAACAAAAGTACATCAAATCAGATTGAAGCTAAGGGCATACAAAACCTGTCTAACAGACATAGCTTAGGTTAAGGCAGAATCAACAAGTAGTTCTTCACCAAGAACTTGTGATTCTTCAGCAAGTATCGAATGGGATAGTGAACACAACTTCTAAATTGTTTCTTTTGGCAAGAAACAACATCAAGATCGAATCTTGATCAAATCAAAGAGCTGGAGATCAAACAGGGTAGGGCAGCAAGAGGAGGAAGAAGAAGCACTGAAGGCAAGATCAGTCTAACAAGTTGTCTTCTTTCTGTACTGAGTGATTGTGTCTTCAAGGTTCGCCCTGCTCTCTTATTTATAGCCTTAAAGAGACAACTTCCTAATCTCATTAGGAGTTTCCTGATCTAAATCTTTATTTGGATCTGGACTCTTTAAGTGATAAGGATAATCCCTTATCTTATTTGTAGATAAAGATCAACCTTCCTAATCGAATTAGGAGTTCCTTGATCCAAATCTTTATTTGGATCTGGACTCTTTAAGTGTTAGACAGTGTATGCCCTTAGCTCCAATCAGATTGATGTACATCATGACATTTATCGTAAATGAATAAAATACATATTTAATTCATGTTATAGTGGTGTGTTTCTGCGTAATACCCTTAAACTGGACACTTATGAGACTCGTGTTAGTTTAGAATGTTCACTGTTGTTGGATAAGTTTGGGGAGATTTATCCTATTAAGGCTGACATTGATTTGCTGCCAAGTGTTGGAGTGGGCTATCTAATGCTACCAGTGTGAGACCAAAGGTACATACAGTGTAGGTTTACTTGAAACCCTGAACCGGACCAGATTTCCAGTATTGCCCTAGACCTTGGTGATTAGTGGAAAAAACTGGAAAGTTAAACCTAACCCCTAGACTCGATTATAATAGTACACTAGGTGTCGATTTGGATTGTCTTTGATATGCCAATCAGTGAGATCCTTAGCAGGGGTCAAAACCTGGGTATGTTGGGATAGTCCGAGAATTCATCTGAATGGGTGATCATAGTGACAGGATCAGCCCCTTTACTGGACAAAGGTAATGATCGGGGATGCACTCTCTCTGATGTAAACCAAGACTGCCGGCAGCCAATTTCAATCGTTGAAATTTGTTTTGCAAAATATATTTATATACGGATATACATATATATACATTGTGGTTTCAAAATGTTTGCAAAAGGTTTGAATTCTCGGGATCCATGTGACTAGAGAGTGCAATACCGTTCCTTGCAGCCGAGGGAGAGGTCCTCTCTTGTTGGGCAGTGTTTGATCATTATGGGCTGAGAGGTTAAGTGTAAGGCCATTAAGGGTTATACCTGATGGGCTAATCTTGCATCTACCCCTAGTCCCTGGGTTTTTGTAGGGTAGGTTGGCCCAAGGACCACTTAGTGTAAGTGTTGGGCCCATTAGGAGTCCATGTGATGGGCTTCAAGGGGTTCACTATCTAGGATTAAATCAACAGATAGGATAGGGTCTTACCCAATCCACTCAGAGAGTCTAGATCTAAATACATATTTGGATCGAGAAACCTCCTAATGAGATTAGGAGAGAATTGATCTAATCTACAAATAAGATAAGGTCTTATCCTTATCTCTTAATGAGAACTCCTTATCCAAATACAAATTTGGATTAGGAAACTCCTAATGAGATTAGGAGCTCTCTTTAAGGTTATAAAAGGAGGAGGGGGCGAACCATTCAGCCCATCCAAGAAACATCCAAGAATCAGTGATCAGATCTCAGATCACCAAGAGAGAACATAGCTATGCCATCTTCTGCTCTTGCGTTCTCCTCCAGTTGCTGCCAAACTACTAGTTCGATCTCCATTGTAGGAGCGATCAAGAAGAGTCTTGATATCAGTCTTTGGAGAAAGGCTGATCAGAAGTCATGCTCACTACTTCCATTGAATTCTTGTTGAAGAATTTGGTTCGTTGGACGGACCCTACTAATTCTGCTCATACTTTCACTGTGTCATCTTCAGTGGGAGTAGTCTTTGGAGTGTTTTTTGTAGTGTGAACACCTTCATTGGGAGATACTGCATCTTCTGAAGGGATGAGAGATCCATCCCATGGACGCCCAAAGATTGCGGAATAAGGGGCGAATTTCAAAAATTTTCTCTCCCTTCAACCGGGAATCACATTCCCTATTTAGAAAATCATATTTTCAAGAATCATTCTTGAACCTTAAACTGAACCAGATCTGAACCAAAAGGAATAGGAGAGAATTATACCTAATACGGAGAAGTAATATCTCCCAACGAAGGTGTTCACGCCCAACGAAGGATCCAAAGATTGCTCCCATTGAACATGGCGCAGTGCAGGATGGAGCAGAATCAGCAGTGTTCTTCCCCAAGAACTCTATCCTTCACAAGAATCAGTAGAATGGTACGTGAGCACAGCTTCCTTTTAATCCTTTCTCAAAGAACTGATGTCAAGATCCAATCTTGACTTCTCCCACAACTGGAGATCGAACTGGCAAACAGGGCAGCAAGAACAGGGAGGCGTCAATAGAGTATTCGCAGGGTGCAGAATTCTCTCTTCTTGATTTCAACACTAAAGAGGATCTGATGTATCTCTTCTAAAGGCTGCCGCCCCCTCCTTCTTTTTGTTAACTTAAAAGATCAGCTCCTAATCCCATTAGGAGCTGCTTATCCAAATCATATTTGGATCAGCCTTCTCTTCTAATGATAAGGATAAACCCTTATCTTATCTGCAGATTAGATTAGCTTTCTCCTAATCCCATTAGGAGATTTCTAGATCTGAATCACATTCAGATCTAGACTCTCTGAGTGGATAGGATTAAGACCCTATCCTATCTGCTAATCCATCTCAGAATTCGCCCCTTTAATTAACTAAATAAATAGCCCAGTTCAAAATGGGCTTTAGGCCCATTAAGCTTATGTGCCCACTTAACCTTCCTAACTGCTGCCCAGTTGGGCTTCCTTGTATGGAGTGGGACCCAAGCATTGATCTACACATCAGCCACATGGGTTTGACCCAGCCTTTGTTACAAGGCCTGGTCGAATACACTGTTAAAGACAGTGCACCCCCTGAAACCCATCGAATGGGCTCTATGGGCCCAACACTTACCCTAAGTGGTCCCTGGGCCAAGCCACCTTGTAACACCCAGGGACTGTGGGCAGATGCAAGATTAGCCCATCAGGTATTATCCTCAATGGTCTTACACTTAACCTCTCAGCCCTTAATGATCATACACTGCCCGACAAGAGAGGACCTCTCCCTCGGCTGCAAGGAACAGTGTTGCACTCTCCACTTATATGGATCCTGGGAATTAAAACTTTTTTGCAAACATTTTAGAAACCATTATATATATACTTTTATATCTCATATAAAATATACTTTGCAAAACAAATCTCAACGGTTGAAATTGGCTGCTGGAAGTCTTGGTTTCCAACAGTGAGAGTGCATCCCCGATCATTACCTTTGTCCGACAAAGGGGCTGATCCTGTCACTATGATCAGCCACTTAGATGAATTCTCGGATTGTCCCAACATACTCAGGTTTTGACCCCTGCTAAGGATCTCACTGATTGGTACATCAAAGACAACCCGATCCGACACCTAGTGCAGTATGATAATCGAGTCTAGGGGTCGGGTGTAACTTTCCAATTTTCCCCATCAATCTCCAAGGTCCAGGGCAATACTGGAAATCTGCTCCAGTTCAAAAATTCAGTTAAACCCACACTGTATGTGCCTAGGGTCTCACAACGGTAGCTGAGACAAGCCACCCCAACCGACTTGGTAGCACCACAGTGTCAGCCTTGTCAGGATAGGTCTCCCCAGACCGACCCACTGGCTGTGAACATTCTAAACTAACACGAGTCTCAATAAGTGTCCAGTTTAAGGGTATTACACAGAAACATACCAAGGAAACAAGAATCAAATATGCACTTTTATTCATTTACAATAAACTCATAAAGTACATCAATTTTGATTGAAGCTATGGGCATACAAAACTGTCTAACAGCTCCCACTTGCACTTAGGTCCAATCAGGTACTAGCCGGAGTCCCATGCTTTCCATGTGTTTCTCAAACACTTTCTGTGACAGTGGCTTAGTCAATGGGTCTACCACATTCTCCGCTGATGCTAGCTCATACTATCATCCTCCTGTAGGTCCAGTGTTGTCATACAATAATGGAATGGGTGATGTGCTGAATTCCAAATTCATGAATGAACACCTTCATTCATAAGGCAGCCTCACTTACGGCAATGCGCTCGGCTTGGGTTGTGGACTATTAATTTGCAACTTAGGACCGTTGTTTGCTGCTTTTCCAGCAAACAGCACACGATCCTATCGTGAAAACATATCCAGATGTAGACTTTCTATCATCTGGGTCTGATTGGAAATCGGCATCTGTATACCCTTGGATCTGTAGTGATCTACCGTCGAATACTAGACAAAACTCTTTTGTCCTTCGAAGGTACTTAAGTATGTTTTTCACAGCTGTCCAGTGCTCCTGCCCTGGGTTGGCCTGAAATCTTCTTACTACACTCACTACCTGAGCAATGTTAGGACGAGTGCACAGCATGGCATACATGATGCTCCCTACGGCAGAGGCATAGGGAACGTCTTTCATGCCATCAATCTCCTCAGAAGTCTTGGGAGACATCTTCTTGGAGAGAGTGACTCCGTGCATGGCATACATGACTCCGTGCCTGAAAGGAACATTTCCTTTCACCGTAGTCAACATTCCTACATCATTCCCAATGAGTAGAATGTCATCCACATACAGAACCAAGAAGGTAATCTTATCTCCACTGTACTTCCTGTTGACACAGGGTTCATCCGGATTCTGCTCGAAGTCAAACGATTTGACAGCAGAGTCAAAATGGATGTTCCAACTTCTAGAAGCTTGTTTAAGTCCATAAATGGATCTATTAAGTTTACGTACCATGTTTTCCTGACCTGCAGCAATAACGCCTTATGGCTGCTGCATATAGATATCTTCAGTAAGATCTCCATTCAGTAATGTAGTTTTCACATCCATTTGCCAAATCTCATAATCATGGTATGCTGCTACAGCTAGCAGGATCCTAAAGGATTTAAGCATGGCCATAGGCGAAAAGGTTTCCTCATAATCGATGCCCTCTTTTTGAGTGTACCCTTTCGCCACCAGATGAGCCTTGAAGGTCTCAACCTTACCATCGGGGCCCTTCTTCCTCTTGTAAATCCATTTTCAACCGATTGCTTTTACCCCGGAGGGAGGATCTACTAGAGTCCGGACTCCACTGGTCTCCATTGAGTCCATCTCTGCTCTCATGGCCTCCACCCACTTCTGGGAATCTATGTCCAACATAGCTTCCGTGTAAGTCACGGGATCCTCCTCACTAGTCAAGGTTTCCATCAGGTAACTATCCTGGTCATAACCATAATGGACTGGTGGCCTGGATACCCGAGTGGATCTTCTAGGTTGGTCACTACCTGGAACTTGTGGGACATCTCCCATTGCTCCTGAGCTCTCCTCATCAAGAACAACTTCTTGACGATGGGTGTCCAGGATATAGTCGATTTCCAAGTATTGCACATTACGACTGCAGAACACTTTCTGCTCACTTCGGTCATAGAATAGGTAACCTACAGAGCCATTTGGGTAGCCTATAAATAGGCAACGGCTGGTCTTGGTTTCCAACTTGTCTGCACTCATTCTCTTAATGTGTGCTAGACAACCCCAAATCTTCAAGTGTCTGACACTTGGTTTCTTTCCGGTCCAAAGTTCATATGGAGTATTTGGAACCGATTTGGTTGGAACCCGATTCAGCACGTAGATCGCAGTCTCCAATGCGTAACCCCAAAAGGATGTGGGTAACTCTGAGTGTATGAGAAGTGACCGGACCATATCCAATAAGGTCATATTCCTCCTCTCTGAAACACCATTAAGTTGTGGCGTAGCAGGAGGAGCTAATTGTGATACTATCCCATTGTCCTTTAAGTAGTCCCTGAATACGTCAGAGAGATACTCGCCACCTCGATCTGATCGAAGGGCCTTAATTTCTCTCCCTAACTGTTTCTCGACCTCTTGTCTAAACTCTTTGAACTTTTCAAATGATTCAGACTTGTGTCTCATTAGGTACACGTAACTGTATCGTGAAAAATCATCTGTGAAGGTGATGAAATACACGTGTTGATTTCGTGTCCTAACACTCAGGGGACCACATACATCAGTATGTATTAGGTCAAGTGTGCGTGTACATCTTTCAGGCTTACCGTCAAATGGCCGTTTTGTCATCTTGCCTTGTAGGCAAGGCTCACAGGTGGGAAGATATTCTACGGTTAGAAAATCCAAAGGACCATCCTTTACCAACCTTGTGATTCGGTCAACACCGATGTGGCTAAGTCGGTAATGCCACAGACACGTGGGATTAACTGTATCACGGGCTCTCTTCATGGGGATTTCAGCCGACGTAGTTTTGGTTATGTTAGTTTCTAGAGAAGGATGTAGAACATAGAGACCGTTCTCCAGTTCCCCGTATGCGATGAATCTGTTGTTTCTTTTAATAGTAATCGTATTACTAAAGAAGACAGAATAACCATCTGCACACAGTTTTGAGACAGAAATCAAATTTCTCCTTAAATTTTGCACATAAAGACAGTCTTTCAGTACAATTGTTCCTTCTCTAAAAATTAACTCCACGGTTCCTATGGCAACGGCTGCAACAGTTGCAGTAGTCCCCAAGTAGAGTGTGACTTCTCCTTCACTCAGCCTTCTGCTTACCTTGAACCCCTGCAGTGAGTTACAAGCATGAGTTGAAGCCCCGGAGTCAATACACCAGGACGTAGAAGCTACCAGCAAATTGGTTTCTATAACACAAGTTTCGAAGTTACCTTTCTTGGATTCCAAGTAGGCAGGACAATTCCTTTTCCAGTGGCCGGTCTTCATGCAGAAGTCACAGGCATCCGATGCTTTGTCTTTCTTCTACTTTTTGCTCTTAGTGGCTTTCTTTTGAGGCTTCTTTGCCTTCCTCTTTCTCTTGCCTGTCTTGCCAGCTTCAACAAGCATGGCTATAGGCTCATCCTTTCTAATCAGTTCTTCAGCTCTTTTGGAACATATTGTTGAGCTCTTGTAAGCTAACATTCAGTTTGTTCATGTTATAGTTCATGATGAACGGATTAAAGGAAGGAGGCAAAGAGTTAAGGATAGCATCTATTTGGGTTGCAAGGTCCAGCCCGGATCCAAGAGCCTCCAGTTCGTTGATGTATCCCATCATCCGAAGACAATGGTCGTGAACTTGTTGACCCTTGGACATTTGTGCGGTCATGAACTGTTTCAAGACCTTTTGTCGAGTAGAATGATTCTGCTCTTCATACATTGTCCTAAGACTGTCCAATATGTCTTTGGCAGGTTCGATCTGATTGAACTACCTCTGTATCGAGTTGTCCAAGGAGGCAATGATGTAACACCGGGCAAGGGAGTTTTTCTCCTCCCATTCTTGATAATCTCTCCTTCGGGCCTCAAAAGCCCTATCACCCAGACGCTCTGGGGCAGGATTCTTTGCCACTTTGTCCAGCTTTTCAAAAGCTAGGACCAGCATAAGGTTCTTGTACCAGTCAGCATAGTTTGGGCCCTTCAACTTGTTGTCATCAAGCAGTTTTGCAAAAGATCCGTTTGCCATTTTCTGATAAAAGAGCAAACATCAATCCACAAACTAATTTGATTCATGTTCATTTCATAGATATGGATTTTAATCTACGATCCATTTCCATTTATTCGTCTCTGAGATTTCCCTCCTTCCTCAGTGACAGAGACTACGGGTTGTCTCTGGAAATGTGGGAAATCACATAAGGTGCATGGAGCCAACTGTTTCAGCTGCATAACCCCACCACCTTTCTGTGAAGGATCATATCCACTCATCATATGAGTTTTCCCTTTGGCCTCTATCAGACAAGGTTCAGAGCCGTTTTTAGGTAAACCTTTCTGTCCAGTGAGTGCTTACAAATCATATTCATGAACGCCAAGGTACTGTGAGAGAGTTCCCATTTTCTGGTGAAGCCCCTCCCACATCGGTCTATGACGCCCCTATCATCTTATGAAACACTTAGACAAGTCCAACAGCAAATGGATAGCCCATTTTCAGGTGCGTTTCCTCATTACTGAAGGACCCATCCTCATGCTAATGATGGAAGGCCTTTAGAGAGTTCATCATATGAATCTCCCTATCACATGCACTCATATTAGCTGGAGGGAACAAAATTACGCCCTAGTTTGATTTAGGTCAAACCAAAGTGGCTCCCACTGACTTTCATAAAGCCAGATTTCGATGGGCCTTGAATCGGCTAGGGTTCCACACGTAACCTCTTGATGAGGTGTGGGGCCCACCATTGAGGGAAGTCATCCAATGACCAAAAGGGACACCATGGCAATGATGTCCATTCAGCCATGGTGTGCGCAAGAGCCACTATCGAATGAGCATGGGCCAAGTACTTATGGCCCATGTACGCAACACATCACCCATCCATACATCTCATGCAGGGATAAATTGATCCAATCAATTAATTATCTGTAAGGCCCGTTGGAAGCCCGTTAAAATTCCATAATATTAACCATTAATATTATCTAGGTATTTGGGCTGAATTAGGGTTACCCAGTTCGGCCCATATAGCTTTATCCTTTAAAATGGGCTTTTGTAGTTTTAACTATTTAAAACTGGACCTTTACAAGCTGGGCCAAATTAACCATTTAATTAAATATCAATCCTTAGGCCCATTAGTGGGAAATGAGGGCTGACTTTCAGCCTTGATTAAACCCTAGAATTGGTCCAAACAGTTTGATCCAATCTCGATTCGAATGGGTCTAGGGTTTGATTTTTAATTAAATCCTTAATTCAAGAAAATAATCTGAAATTAAATATTGATAAAAGGAAAAACAAGAATCAATCAATCAGGGCTGTTCGCACAATCCTTCCTGTAAAACAGAGGTTAAATCACAGAATGCAGTTTCACAAACTGCAAATCGCATATAGCGTTTCTACCATCTGCAAAATCTCCTTTTTTGCGAAATCTCCTTTTCTGCGCCGCCACCTTCGATCCAAAATAAAAATAAATAGAAATCCTATTTCTATTAATAATTACATCAGATTGAATACCTATACATTGAGTCTAGAAAATAAAAAAATTATCGCAAGTTCTCTGCGCAAAACAAGAATTCGATCTCCTCTTGTACGAACAGCTCATAAATCAAGAAAATTATAAAGAACAATTCTAAATAATAATCAGATTTATTTAAAATTAATTTCAGATTATTTGCCCATCTGTTTTGGGAACAAATTTCCCAAAAAACCATATCTGCGCAAATTGGGTAGAACGCCTTCTCCCTAATTGCGCAGGTTCAGATCTGAAACAGAATGGTTCAAGATTTGAACCATGGCTCTGATACCACTGAAGGGATGAGAGATCCATCCCATGGACGCCCAAAGATTGCGGAATAAGGGGCGAATTTCAAAAATTTTCTCTCCCTTCAACCGGGAATCACATTCCCTATTTAGAAAATCAAATTTTCAAGGATCATTCTTGAACCTTAAACTGAACCAGATCTGAACCAAAAGGAATAGGAGAGAATTATACCTGATACGGAGAAGTAATATCTCCCAACGAAGGTGTTCACGCCCAAGGAAGGATCCAAAGACTGCTCTCATTGAACATGGCGCAGTGCAGGATGGAGCAGAATCAGCAGTGTTCTTCCCCAAGAACTCTGTCCTTCGCAAGAATCAGTAGAATGGTACATGATCACAGCTTCCTTTTAATCCCTTCTCAAAGAACTGATGTCAAGATCCAATCTTGACTTCTCCCACAACTGGAGATCGAACTGGCAAACAGGGCGGCAAGAACATGGAGGCGGCAATAGAGTATTCGCAGGGTGCAGAATTCTCTCTTCTTGATTTCAACACTAAAGAGGATCTGATGTATCTCTTCTAAAGGCTGCCGCCCCCTCCTTCTTTTTGTTAACTTAAAAGTTCAGCTCCTAATCCCATTAGGAGCTGCTTATCCAAATCATATTTAGATCAGCCTTCTCTTCTAGTGATAAGGATAAACCCTTATCTTATCTGCAGATTAGATTAGCTTTCTCCTAATCCCATTAGGAGATTTCTAGATCTGAATCACATTCAGATCTGGACTATCTGAGTGGATAGGATTAAAACCCTATCCTATCTGCTAATCCATCTCAGAATTCGCCCCTTTAATTAACTAAATAAATAGCCCAGTTCGAAATGGGCTTTAGGCCCATTAAGCTTATGTGCTCACTTAACCTTCCTAACTGCTGCCCAATTGGGCTTCCTTGTATGGCGTGGGACCCAAGCATTGATCTACACATCAGCCACATGGGTTCGGCCTAGCCTTTGTTACAAGGCCTGGTCGAATACACTGTTAAAGATAGTGCACCCCCTGAAACCCATCGAATGGTCTCTATGGGCCCAACACTTACCCTAAGTGGTCCCTGGGCCAAACCACCTTGTAACACCCAGGAACTATGGGCAGATGCAAGATTAGCCCATCAGGTATTATCCTCAATGGTCTTACACTTAACCTCTCAGCCCTTAATGATCATACACTACCCGACAAGAGAGGACCTCTCCCTCGGCTGCAAGGAACAATGTTGCACTCTCCACTTATATGGATCCCGGGAATTAAAACCTTTTTGCAAACATTTTAGAAACCATTGTATATATACTTTTATATCTCATATAAAATATACTTTGCAAAACAAATCTCAACGGTTGAAATCGGCTGCCGGCAGTCTTCGTTTCCAACAGTGAGAGTGCATCCCCGATCATTACCTTTGTCCGACAAAGGGGCTGATCCTGTCACTATGATCAGCCACTCAGATGAATTCTCGGATTGTCCCAACATACCCAGGTTTTGACCCCCGCTAAGGATCTCACTTGTTGGTACATCAAAGATAACCCGATCCGACACCTAGTGTAGTATCATAATCGAGTCTAGGGGTCAGGTGTAACTTTCCAGTTTTGCCCATCAATCTCCAAGGTCCAGGGCAATACTGGAAATCTGGTCCAGTTCAAAGATTCAGTTAATCCCACACTGTATGTGCCTAGGGTCTCACCCCGGTAGCTGAGACAAGCCACCCCAACGTACTTGGTAGCACCACAGTGTCAGCCTTGTCAGGATAGGTCTCCCTAGACCGACCCACTGGCTATGAACATTCTA
Organism: Nelumbo lutea; assembly: GCF_056320005.1. Taxonomy (NCBI): domain Eukaryota; kingdom Viridiplantae; phylum Streptophyta; class Magnoliopsida; order Proteales; family Nelumbonaceae; genus Nelumbo; species Nelumbo lutea. The sequence goes on from NC_142687.1 coordinate 77,575,908, forward strand.
AACTAACACGAGTCTCAATAAGTGTCTAGTTTAAGGGTATTACACAGAAACATACCAACGAAGCATGAATCAAATATGCACTTTTATTCATTTACAATAAACTCATAAAGTACATCATTTTTTATTGAAACTAAGGGCATACAAAACTGTCTAACATCTTCGTATTAGGTATATCCCTCTCCTACTGAAGTTGTTCAGATCTGGTTTTGTTCTTGGTTCAAGATTGATCCTTGAAAAGTAGTTTTCTAAAACAGGGAATGTGATTCCCAGATGGGAGGGAGAAAATTTTTTAAATTTTGCCCTACCTTCATATAGGGTTCAGCCATCCATACGATGGATCTCTCATCCCTTCGTTAAGTGGATAAGGATAATCCCTTTTCTTATCTGCTGATCCAAATTCCAAATCTGGCCCTATTTAGTTAATCTAATTAACCCAGTTCAAAATGGGCTTTTAAGCCCATTAAGCATTCAGGCTCACTTCCTCTTTAATGTTGTCTACCTTGGCTCTTTTTGTATGGAGTAGGACCCTATCATTGATCTACACATCAGCCACATGGGTTTAGCCTAGCCTCTGTTACAAGGCCTGGTTGAATTCACTGCTAAATACAGTGAACCATTGAGTTCATCACTATGGGCTCTTAATGGGCCCATTTTACACTAAATGGTCCTTGGGTCCAGCCATCTTATGAAGGCCCAAGGACTGTGGGCAGATGTAAGATTAGCCCATCAGGTATAACCCTCAATGGTCTTACACTTAACCTCTCAGCCCATAATGATCAAACACTGCCCGACAAGAAATGACCTCTCCCTCGGCTGCAAGGTGCAGTGCTGCACTCTCTACTCACATGGATCTTGGGAATTAAAACCTTTTGCAAATATTTTGAAACCATAATATATATATATATATATATATATATATATATATATATATGTATATCTCTATATAAATATATTTTGCAAAAACAAATTTCAACGATTGAAATCAACTGTCGGCAGTTTAGGTTTCCATCAGAGAGAGTGCATCCCCAATCATTCACTTTGTTCGACAAAGGGGCTAATCCTATCACTATGATCACCCACTCGGATGAATTCTCGGACTGTCCCAACATACCTAGGTTTTGACCCCCTCTAAGAATCTCATTGATTGCATATCAAAGACTGCCCAATCCAACACCTAGTGCAGTATCATAACTGAGTCTAGGTGTCTAGTGTAACATTCCAGATTTGCCCATCTATCTACAAGGTCCAGGGCAATACTAGAATTTTGGTCTGGTTCAGGGTTTCAAGAAAACCCACATTACACGTATCTTAGGTCTCACCCTAGCAACTGAGACAAGTCACCCCAACCAACTTGGTGGTACATTAGTGTCAACCTTGTTAGGATAAATCTTCCCAGATCTATCCAATGGCTGTGAATATTCTAAACTAATACGAGTCTCATATGTGTCCAATTTAAGGGTATTACATAGAAACACACCATAATAACATGAATCAAATATGTACTTTATTAATTTACAATAAATGTCATAATGTACATCATGCTGATTGGAGCTAAGGGCATACACTATCTAACACAAATATACCTACATCACTATCTAAATAGTGATTCTTTTATAAATCTAGGGGTGTTTTTGTTAGACAGTCTTGTATGCCCTTAGCTTCAATCGGTTTTGATGTACTTTTGTTATTTAGTGGAAATAAATTAAAGCGCATGTTTGATTCATATTGTTTGGTATAATTCTGTGTAAGACCCTAAAACTGGACACTTATAGAAACTTGTGTTAGTTTTAAATGTTCACAGTCATTGGATAAGTCTGGGGAGATTTATCCTGCCAAGGCTGATACTGGTGTGCCACCAAGAGTTGGGATGGCTTGTTTCTGCCATTAGGGTAACATCCAAGGCACATGCAGTATGGGATTGCTTGAACCCTTGAACCGGACCAGATTTCCAGTATTGCCCTAGACCTTGGAGATAGATGGGCAAAACTGGAAAGTTACACCTGACCCCTAGACTCGATTATGACACATCACTAGGTGTTGGATCGGGCTATCTTTGATGTGTCAATCAGTGAGATCCTTAGTGGTGGTCGAAACCTGAACATGTTGGGGCAGTCTGAGATGTCATCTGAGTGAGTGGTCATAGTGACAGGATCAGCCCCTTTGTCGAACAATGGTAATGATCGGGAATGCACTCTCTCTGATGGAAACCAAACTGCCGGCAGTTGACGATACCTTCTGAATCAGGACATCCCCTCTACCAACAATCTCCCGCAGTACGTGCTATTTCCTCTCGATGTGCTTCCACTTCGAGTGGGTTCGTGGCTCCTTAGCCTAAGCAATAGCTCCATTATTGTCACACAACAATGGGATGGGTGATGTGCTGAACAGAACTACTCCCAATTTGTGAACGAACTTGTTCATCCACACGGATTCTTTGGCAGCCTCACTTGCGGCAATGTACTCGGCCTCAGTCCTGGAGTTTGCAGTGGACCCCTATTTGCTGCTTTTCCAGCAAACAACACATGATCCTATCGTGAAAACATATCCAAATGTAGACTTTCTATCATCTAGATCCGACTAGAAATCGGCATCTGTATACCATTGGATCTGTAGTGAGCTACCATCGAATACTACACAAAACTCTTTTGTCCTTCGAAGGTACTTAAGTATGTTTTTCACAGCAGTCCAGTGCTCCTACCCTGGGTTGGCCTAAAATCTGCTTACTACACTCACTGCCTAAGCAATGTCAGTACGAGTGCACAGCATGGCATACATTATGCTCCCTACGGCAGAGGCATAGGGAACATTTTTAATGCCATCAATCTCCTCAGAAGTCTTGGGAGACATCTTCTTGGAGAGGGTGACTCCGTGCCTGAAATGAACATTTCTTTTCTTCGAGTTTTCCATGCTGTATCTTTTGACTATTTTGTCAATGTAAGTAGATTGGGATAATCCTATTATCCACTTCGATGTATCTCTATAGAGTCGAAGACCCAATATATATGAGGCTTCTCCAAGATCTTTCATGGAGAATTGCTGTGAAAGCCATACTTTCATCGTAGTCAACATTCGTACATCATTCCCAATGAGTAGAATGTCATCTACATATAGAACCAAGAATGTAACATTATTTCCACTGAACTTCTAGAAACTTGCTTAGGTCCATAAATGGATTTATTAAGTTTACATACCATGTTTTCCTGACCTGCAGCAATGAAGCCTTGCGGCTGCTGCATATAGATATCTTCAGTAAGATCTCCATTCAGGAATGCAGTTTTGACATCCATTTGCCAAATCTCATAATCATGGTATGTTGCTACAGCCAGCAGGTGTTAGACAGTCTTGTATGCCCTTAGCTTCAATCGAATTTTATGTACTTTTATTATTGAGTGAAAATAAATTAAAGTGCATTTTTTATTCATGTTCTTTGGTGTAATTCTGTGTATTACCCTAAAACTGGACACTTATAGAAACTTGTGTTAGTTTTAAATGTTCACAGTCATTGGATAAGTCTGGGGAGATTTATCCTGCCAAGGCTGATACTGGTGTGCCACCAAGTGTTGGGATGGCTTGTTTCTGCCATCAGGGTAAGACCCAAGGCACATGCAGTATGGGATTGCTTGAACCCTTGAACCAGACCAGATTTCTAGTATTGCCCTAGACCTTGGAGACAGATGGGCAAAACTGGAAAGTTACACCTGACCCCTAGACTCGATTATGACACATCACTAGGTGTTGGATCAGGCTATCTTTGATGTGTCAATCAGTGAGATCCTTAGTGGGGGTCGAAACCTGGACATGTTGGGGCAGTCTGAGATGTCATCTGAGTGACTGTTCATAGTGACAGGATCAGCCCCTTTGTCGGACAAGGGTAATGATCGGGAATGCGCTCTCTCTGATGGAAACCAAACTGCCGGCAGTTGATTTCAAACGTTGGAATTTTGTTTTGCAAAAATAAGATATGTATATATATATATATATATATATATATATATATATATATATACGTATATATACGGTTTCAAAGGATTTGCAAAAGGTTTTAGTTCCCGGGATCCATGTGAGTAGAGAGTGCGGCACTGTTCCTTGCAGCCGAGGGAGAGGTCTTCTCTTGTCGGGTAGTGCTTGATCATTAAGGGCTGAGAGGTTAAGTGTAAGACCATTTAGGATAATACCTGATGAGCTAATTTGCACCTGCCCACAGTCTCTAGGTTTTTATAAGATGGCTTGGCCCAGGGACCACTTAATGTATGTGTTGGGCCCATAGGATTCATGTGATGGGCTCAAGGGGGTCACTGAGTTTTTCAGTGAATTCGGCTGGGCCATGTAATAAAGGCTGGGCCGAACCCATGTGGCTGGTGTGTAGATCAATGCTTGGGTCCCATGCCATACAAATAAGCCCAACTGGACAGCAGGTTGGAAACTGATTAAACACTAAACACTTAATGGGCCAAAATCCCATTTCGAACTGGGCTAATATGATCACCAGTTCATGAGGCGAATCTGAGATTAATGTTAGTAAAAGGATTGGGGCCTTTAACCTTATCCACTCTAAGAGACCAAATTCAAATTAGATTTGTATCTGGTAACCTCCTGATAAGATCAGGAGTTAACTAACTTAATCTGCAGAGAGGATTAAGATTAACCTCTATCCAAATACTGAATTGGATTGGGATAACACCCAAAATATTGGAGGTTTCTTAATCAAGAAGAAAGAGGAGAAAACTCTAGCAAAAATATCAGATTTCGAACCAGGGGGTTTGAGGAAGAAAGAAACACATCCTGCAATCTGAGATTTGATCTCTCACAGACTCCAGAGAGAAGAGGCAGTTCTGCCCTCTTCGTCCCTGTACTTCTCCTCCTTCAGCCGCCGCCACTACCTGTTGGAAGATTGGATCTTTGCAGCAACAAGAAGTCAAGAAAGCAGTTCTTGACAATAGTCTTGCAAGAAAGACAAAAGGATTCGGTGTTCAAGGTTTCCAGAGGGTTCTTGTGAAGAATCCAGTGTGTAGGATGCACCCTGCTAGTTCCCTTCCATCCACAACTGTGTCATCTTTAGCAAGAGCGGATCTTGGTTACTTCTTTGGGCATGAATACCAACTTTGGGAGATATTATTTCTCCAGATCATGTATAATTTTTCCTATTTCATTTTGGTTCAGATATGGTTTGTTTATGGTTCAAGTAGGATCCTTGAATAAAGTATTCTAAATCTAGGGAATATGATTCCCAGTTGGAAAAAGGTAGGAAATTTTCTTTGAAATTCGCCCCCCATTCTGCACCCATCTTGGCATCCATTAGATGGATCCTACCATTCTTTTAGTGGTATCAGAGCCACAGGTTTGAATTTTGAATCAAAAGAAAATCAGATCTGAACTTGCGCAGATGAACAGAAAATGTTCTGCCAAGATCTGTGCAGATTGCTTTCTTTTTTTTCAAGAAATGGTTTCTTGTTAAGGGCGTTTGATCTGAAATTAATTCTGTTAAATCCAAAAATTTATTTAGAATTGTTCTTTATTTATTTTTTATTTAATCGACTGCTCGAACCTGGAGATCGCAGTGCAGTTTTGGCGCAGATAGTTTGCGCACCTTTTTTTCTTCCTTTTATTATTATTCGGTCTGTAAATAATTTTTTTTTATTTCTCTAGACTGAATGTATAGGATTTGATCAAGAATGTAATTAATTAATAGAAATAGGATTTCTGTTTTTTAATTTTTTCTTGATTAAAGAAGAAGGAAGAATATGGTAGTGTTGGAGATTTGCAGATGGAGAAATCGCATACTACGATTTACAGTTTATGAAACTATAACTTTTGTGATTAACCTCTGTTTTGCAGGTGGTATGAACAGTCCATTTTTTATTTGTGATTGTCTAAAATAAAAAATTATTAATTTCAAATCTCTCTTGAATTAATTCTTGAATTGAAAATCAGTTTTGGACCATTTCGGACTAGATTGGACCAAAACTGTTTGGACCGAATCTGAGATTCGAAGGGGGCTTTTTCAGTCCATTTTTCTCACACTGATTATTCTAAATCTGATGTTCAATTATAGGGATTAATTCAGCCCACCTGTAAAGCCCAGTTTTAAAGGGTTAAAACTGCAAAAGCCCATTATTGTGAGAAAAGCTGTATGGGCCGAACTGCTAACTGCAATTCAGCCCATACACCTAGTAAACATTAATTGTTAATGCTTAAAGTTTTAAATGGGCCATTCGATGGGCTTTACAGCAGTTAATTGATTGGATTAATTTTCCCTTTACATGTGATGTTTGGATGTATGATGTACTGTGACCATGGTCCATAAGCACTTGGACCATGTTAATTCGTTAGTGGCTCTTGCGCACACATGGCTAAATGCACATCATTGCCATTGTGTCCCTTATGGTCATTGGATGACCCCTCTCTACTTGGTGGGCCCCACAACCCTGAAAAGGGATGCATACAGAACCCCTAGACGATTGAAGCCCACCAGAAATCTGACTTTATGAAAGTTAGTGGGAGCCACTTTGGTTTGACCTAAATTTGAACTATGGCATAATTTTGTTCCCTCCAAGCAAATATGAGTGCGTGTGATAGGGAGATCCATTTGATGGACTCTCTAAAGGCCTTCCGTCATTAGCACAATGATGGGTCCATCAGTAATGAGGAAATGCACCATAAAATTGGGCTATCCATTTGCTGTTGGATCTGTTAGAGTGTTTCATTAGATGATAGGGGCATCATAGACCGATGTGGGAGGGATTTCACCAGAAATTGGAACTCTCTCACGGTACCTTGGCGTAACCTGAATATGATGGGTGTGCACTCACTGGACAGAAAGGTTAACCTGAAAATGGCTCTGAACCTTGTCTGACAAAGGCCAAAGGGAAACTCATTTGATGAGTGGATATGATCTGTCACAGAAAGGTGGTGGGGTTATGCAGCTGAAACAGTTGGCTTCACATACCCTATGTTGTTAGACAGTTTTGTATGCCCTAAGGTTCAATCAAAATTGATGTACTTTATGAGTTTATTGTAAATGAATAAAAGTGCATATTTGATTCATGTTCCCTTGGTATGTTTCTGTGTAATACCCTTAAACTGGACACTTAATGAGACTCGTGTTAGTTTAGAATGTTCACAGCTAATGTGTCGGTCTGGGGAGACCTATCCTGACAAAGCTGACACTGTGGTGCCACCAAGTCGGTTGGGGTGGCTTGTCTCAGCTACCGGGGTGAGACCCCAGGCACATACAGTGTGGGATAAATTGAATTTTGAACTGGACCAGATTTCCAGTATTGCCCTGGACCTTGGAGATTGATGGGCAAAACTAGAAAGTTACACCCGACCCCTAGACTCGATTATGATACTACACTAGGTGTCAGATTGGGTTGTATTTGATATATCAATCAGTGAGATCCTTAATGGGGGTCAAAACATGGGTATGTTGGGACAATCCGAGAATTTATCTGAGTGGGTGATCATAGTGACAGGATCAACCCCTTTGTCAAACAAAGGTAATGATCGGGGATGCACTCTCACTGTTGGAAACCAAGACTGCCGGTAGCCGATTTCAATCGTTGAGATTTGTTTTGCAAAGTATATTTTATATGAGATATAAAAGTATATATGTTACGGTTTCTAAAATATTTGCAAAAATGTTTTAATTCCCAGGATCCATATAAGTAGAGAGTGCAACACTGTTCTTTGCAGCCAAGGGAGAGGTCCTATCTTGTCGGGCAGTGTATGATCATTAAGGGCTGAGAGGTTAAGTGTAAGACCATTGAGGATAATACCTGATGGGCTAATCTTGCATCTGCCCACAGTCCCTGGGTGTTACAAGGTGGTTTGGCCCAGGGACCACTTAGGCAAGTGTTGGACCCATAGAGCCCATTCGATGGGTTTCACGGGGTGCACTGTCTTTAACAGTGTATTCGACCAGGCCTTGTAACAAAGGCTAGGCCGAACCCATGTGGCTGATGTGTAGATCAATACTTGGGTCCCACGCCATACAAGGAAGCCCAACTGGGCAGCAGTTAGGAAGGTTAAGTGAGCACATAAGCTTAATGGGCCTAAAGCCCATTTCGAACTGGGCTATTTATTTAGTTAATTAATGGGGCGAATTCTGAGATGGATTAGCAGATAGGATAGGGTCTTAATCCTATCCACTCAGAGAGTCCAGATCTGAATGTGATTCAGATCTAGAAACCTCCTAATGGGATTAGGAGAAAGCTAATCTAATCTACAGATAAGATAAGGGTTTATCCTTATCACTAGAAGAGAAGGCTGATCCAAATATGATTTGGATAAGCACCTCCTAATGGGATTAGGAGCTGATCTTTTAAGTTAACAAAAAGAAGGAGGGGGTGGCAGCCTTTAGGAGATATACATCAGATCCTCTTTAGTGCTGAAATCAAGAAGAGACAATTCTGCACCCTGAGAATACTCTCTTGCCGCCTCCCTGTTCTTGCCAACATGTTTGCCAGTTCGATCTCCAGTTGTGGGAGAAGTCAAGATTGGATCTTGACATCAGTTCTTTGAGAAATGATTGAAAATTAAGCTGTGCTCACGTACCATTCTACTGATTCTTGCGAATGACAGAGTTCTTGGGGAAGAGCACTACTGATTCTGCTCCATCCTGCACTGCACCATGTTCAGTGGGAGCAGTCTTTGGATCCTTCCTTGGGCGTGAACACCTTCGTTGGGAGATATTACTTCTCCGTATCAGGTATAATTCTCTCCTATTCCTTTTGGTTCAGATCTGGTTCAGTTTAAGGTTCAAGAATGATCCTTGAAAATATGATTTTCTAAATAGGGAATGTGATTCCTAGTTGAAGGGAGAGAAAAATTTTGAAATTCGCCCCCTTATTCCGCAATCTTTGGGCGTCCATGGGATGGATCTCTCATCCCTTCAAATGTGATTTTCCACATTTCTAGAGACATTCCGTCATCTCCGTCACTGAGAAGGGAGGGAAAATCTCAAAGATGAATAAATGGGAATGGAATATAGATTAAAAGTCATATCTATGTAGGTAACGTGAATCAAACTAAGGTTGTGGACTAACGTCTTTGTTGTTTTATCAGAAAAAGGATCTGATGTGTTTCTTGGTCTCTCTCAAGACTGCCGCCCCCTCCTTCCTTTTGTTAACTTGAAAAGATCAGCTCCTAATCCCATTAGGAGGTGCTTATCCAAATCATATTTGGATCAGCCTTCTCTTCTAATGATAAGGATAAACCCTTATCTTATCTGCAGATTAGATTACCTTTATCCTAATCTTATTGGGAGGTTTCTAGATCTGAATCACATTCAGATCTGGACTCTCTGAGTGGATAGGATTAAGACCCTATCCTAACTGCTAATCCATCTCAGAATTTGCCCCTTTAATTAACTAAATTAATAGCCCAGTTCGAAATGGGCTTTAGGCCCATTAAGCTTATGTGCTCACTTAACCTTCCTAACTGCTACCCAGTTGGGCTTCCTTGTATGGCATGGGACCCAAGCATTGATCTACACATCAGCCACATGGGTTCGGCCCAGCCTTTGTTACAAGGCCTGGTCGAATACACTGTTAAAGACAGTGCACCCCCTGAAACCCATCAAATGGGCTCTATGGGCCCAACACTTACCCTAAGTGGTCCCTGGGCCAAGCCACCTTGTAATACCTAGGGACTATGGGCAGATGCAAGATTAGCCCATCAGGTTATATCCTCAATGGTCTTACACTTAACCTCTCAGCCCATAATGATCATACACTGCCCGACAAGAGAGGACCTCTCCCTCGGCTGCATGGAACAGTGTTGCACTCTCCACTTATATGGATCCTGGGAATTAAAACCCTTTTGTAAACATTTTAGAAACCATAATATATATACTTTTATATCTCATATAAAATATATTTTGCAAAACAAATTTCAACGGTTGAAATCGGCTGCCGGCAGTCTTGGTTTCCAACAGTGAGAATGCATCCCCGATCATTACCTTTGTCCGACAAAGGGGCTGATCCTATCACTATGATCACCCACTCAGATGAATTCTCGGATTGTCCCAACATACCCAGGTTTTGACCCCCGCTAAGGATCTCACTGATTGGTACATCAAAGACAGCCCGATCCGACACCTAGTGCAGTTTCATAATCGAGTCTAGGGGTCGGGTGTAACTTTCCAGTTTTGCCCATCAATCTCCAAGGTCCAGGGCAATACTGGAAATCTGGTCCATTTCAAAGATTTAATTAATCCCACACTGTATGTGCCTAGGGTCTCACCCCGGTAGCTGAGACAAGCCACCCCAACCGACTTGGTGGCACCACAGTGTCAGCCTTGTCTGGATAAGTCTCCCCAGACCGACCCACTGGCTGTGAACATTCAAAACTAACACGAGTCTCAATAAGTGTCCAGTTTAAGGGTAATACACAGAAACATACCAAGGGAACATGAATCAAATATGTAGTTTTATTCATTTACAATAAACTCATAAAGTACATCAATTTTGATTGAAGCTAAGGGCATACAAAACTGTCTAACAGGGGATGGGGTGAGAAAAGTGTGGAATATTAGATCCCAAAATCATGGATTTGGAGTCGCACCAAAACCGTGTGACCCCAGTGGAAAAATGTAAGAAACCACTATTCACTCTCTGCTTCGGTGAAACCAGTGACGATGGCACCCCCTCCCCGTTTGAACCTAGAAACAGAGCAATGGCGGTAGCACCCCCTTTCAGCCACTCCCTTCCTCCCTCTCCTCTCTTCTTCTCTTTCTTCTTTTGGGTTTGCAGATACAGATCTGGGTTCGTAGACATAGATCTAAGTTCTGCCATGGTAGAACTCAGATCTGGGTTCACAAATTCAGATCGGTGACACTCCCTTCCTCCCTCTCTCCTCTCTTCTTCTCTTTCTTCTTCTGGGTTTGCAGACACAATCACAGACACAGATCTGGTTTCGCATACCCAAATCTAATTTCTGCCATGGTAGAACTTAGATCTAGGTTCATAGACACAGATCAGAGACAATTCCTTCCTCCCTCTCTCCTCTCTTCTTCTCTTTCTTCTTTTGGGTTCGTAGATACAGTTGCAGACACAGTGTTTTCTTCTCCCTCACCTTCTCCTCTCTTCTCCTTGAAATAGTGTTTTCTTATTATTTTCTCTTGTATAAAACCAAACAATGGAAGAATAGATTTTTACACTTTCCCATTACATCCCATCTTTTCCCATCACACCTAAATCTTCTCATAAACCAAACGGAGCCTAAGAGAAAATCAACCAAAAACTCCCTTAACTTTGCCCTATCTACTCTTTATATAGACTTCTTTACACCTTTATGTCTCCTACAAGGAAATTTCCTAATTTAATAAAATACTCCTTATTATAATCCTACTAAATCTCTTTAAGAAAGAGAAAAAAAGTGCTAAATGAATATAAATTTGAAAATCTTTCCTTTCTACTCTGCACATACCCCATTAGAGATTGAAGCATTGTTGTTAAGGGGGAGTCTTTTGAACTAGGGTTGTAGACGATGACGCTTCCTCAAATAGAGGTCCCCCAAATGGTGACGAGTCACAGAAACGGAACCATAGAGGTGCTCTTAACGATCAAATAAAAGACACATGCATGCACCATCACTTTATATCTTCCTAAAGGGAATTTTAGCGGAGACAGAAAACAGAGACAAAGTAGCATCATATCTTCCTGAATTTTTTTTATAAATTGAATTTTATTTTGAAAATCTAAGAAATAGTGGAGTGCAAATTTGACATTTCATTTTTTATGTAGATATCAGATGTCCAAAACAATAGAGGTAGTGCAAGACAATAGTTAAACAGTAAGGATATAATTAATTAATTAACTAAACCATAACAGTAGTTTAAGAAATTTATCCAATAGATAATAGATAAAAGAATAAAAAAATCATGATTTAGATTTGGGTAAGACAAAAAGGATAAAATACAAAAACCTCCCCTAAAGTTTCTAACGATCATAAAAACCTCCCCAAAAGTTTGTAACAATCATAAAAACCTCCCCTATAGTTTCATTGTAACAAATACCTCTCATGAACTATTAGAAACTCAACAAAAAACTTCCCTTGCATCACTGACCTAGACGAAAAACGTATGCATTTGCAAAATTACTCCTGATGCATCATTTAAAAAATCATAAAATACCATAATTGCCCTTGTTGATTTTCTCAAACTTCTTTGCATAAAAAAATCATAAAATACCTCGATTATTTGATACAAATCCAACCTACCAAAACAATTTGTGTGGCACGAATGATGAGAAACATGGTGCTGATGCATTAGAACTCCAGGTTCCGTTCATCAATTTAGGTGGTGATGTAGGGTGATTCGGCCCGACCGCATATCACGGGGACATGTGTATATGACCTGGCATAAGCAACAAGTCAGCGTGGCAGCCTCGCCACAACTCGGCATAACAAGCTCACCGAGGCTCGACCAAACGACTCAGCAGGTGTGACAACTCGCCGAGTATGCAAGGCCCAATTCGCCCCAAGCCTGAAGGCGGAGCTCCCCGAGCTCCCCCATGCAAGGGGACCCGAGCTCCTCCTAAGGGGCCCCAAGCTCTCCCTTCCTAAGAAAGGAGCACCCCGGATTTTGGCTAAGTGTCCCGAGGGAGAAACACCTCGGGGCAGCACCGTCGAGACTCCTATTTGAACTTGCTTAAGGCTCACCTCTAGTGCGGGCACCTTGGTGTACCTCGGCACCTCGGTGCAAGGCAAATCTGCCCCAGGTGGTTGGGTGTACAGTAGCTTGGCAGATTATGGGGAGAACTACCTGACATCCGTGCCTACCTAACATCCGTACCTATCGGATCCGATGGTAGTGCTTGGATCCCTTGCTAGGCGGTGTTCTGCCTGCTGTCTCTAAGAAGCATGGCATGCCTGTCGAGTCCGTACCTTGAAGTAGCAGCCTGTAGTAGCATCTTGCAACTACCACCCCTGCTCTGGCGGTTATGCCTGATGTGACTGAGCTCTGGTATAAAAGAACCCCAACCCTCATGAAGCTAAGGTATTGAAGCTAGCACTTTTAGCATCCTGCAGGCAAGCGTCATCTACGCAGGGTCAGACCGTTAGGGAGAGAGACCTGAAGCCCGCAAACACTCCACTCGTGGGATTCAGCGGTGAGGAGGTCAGACCGTTAGGGAGAGTCACTGTACCCGTGGAGGTCGGCACTTGGCCTAGTGTGGTAAGGCTCAGCCACGAGTTCCTGGTGGTCGCGACACCCTCCCCGTACAACGCAATAGTAGGTCAGCCCATCACCGATGCCTTATGAGCAGTAGTCTCCACCTACCATCTGGAAATGAAGTTCCCAATAGACTTCGGTGTCAGAGTGACGCATAGCAGATGACCTCGAGCTAGAGCGACCCATGGAGTAGTTCGCGGAGCGAGCCACACCTATGGTCTCAACTAGTAAGTTTCTTACTTGAAAATTTAGATGTTTTTGCATGGTCAGTGGCAGAAATTCCCGGCATAGACCCTAGCATTTTAACTCATAGGCTAAACACTAATCCTGTAATTAGGCCCGTTAGACAGAAGAAGCGCAACCTAGCCCCACAGCGATGGAGGGAAGTTGACGAGGAGATTGGGAAGCTCCTTGCAGCCGATTTTATCAGGGAGGTTCATTACCCGAGCTGGGTGGCCAACCCCGTTCTAGTGAAAAAGGCCAATAGTAAATGGCGCATATGTGTCGACTACACCGACCTGAACCGAGCTTGCCCAAAGGACTTCTTCCCACTTCCCAGGATCGACCGTCTAGTGGACGCGACCTCGGGGCATGAGTTTCTGAGCTTCCTAGATGCCTATTCGGGCTACAACCAGATCAGGATGGACCTAAATGATGAAGAGAAAATAGCTTTCATAACCGAGTTTGGCCTATACTGTTACAAGGTTATGCCCTTCGGGTTGAAAAACGTTGGGGCCACTTTTCAAAGACTTGTAAACAAACTGTTTGAGCCACTAATTGGCAAAAAAGTAGAGTGTTATGTAGACAATATGATAATCAAAACCCAATTTTCACATGAATTAATACAAGATTTACATTCAATTTTCAAAATTTTACGTAGATTTAATATGAAGTTAAACCCCAACAAGTGTGTCTTTGGTGTCACCTCGGGTAAATTCCTAGGGTACATCATTAACCGGCAAGGCATTGAGGCCAACCCAGACAAAATCAAAGCCATCCTAGAAATGAGACCACCCCAAAATTTAAAGGAGGTTTAGAAGCTGAACGGCCGGCTAGCTGCCTTGAGTCACTTTTTGTCCAAGTCAACAGATCGCTGCCTACCTTTCTTTAAGGCCATAAAAAGCAAAGGCTTCGAATGGACCAAAGAGTGCCAGCTCGCATTCGACGAACTCAAAAGGTACCTCACCAGCATCCTAGTCTTAACCGGACCCGAAGTGGGTGATTTTTAGAACTATACCTCTCGGCAAGTGACGAGGTGGTCAGCTTGGTAATAATAAGAGAAGTAGATCGGGTCCAACGACCTGTCTATTATGTTAGTAAAGCGTTGCAGGGTTCCCAAAGATAGAAAACTTAGCCTATGCACTGGTTATAGCAGCCTGAAAGCTCCACTCATACATCCAAGCTCACACCATCATTGTCCTTACCAACAAACCTCTGAGGCAAGTTTTGCTGAAGCCCGAGGTCTCAGGAAGGTTAACAAAGTGGGCCATCAAGCTCAGCGAGTATGAACTCCGGTATAAACCGCAAATTGCTATCAAGGCCCAAGCCTTGGTAGATTTCGTTGCAGAATGCACCTTTACCTCCGAAGTCCCCAGGCCGGTGGAGCACGAGGCCCCTAGTATGGGAGAGTTCGGGGTTCCCAGGCTGGTTGAACTCGAGTGCCGTGAAGTAGCAACCAGCGCGGCATCTCTCCTAGTTAGGTCAAGCCCAAATTGGGATGGAGAACCCTGGATCCTTCACGTAGATGGATCGTCAAATCGGTAGGACAGCGGAGCTGGAATCGTTCTGTATGGGCCAAGTGGTGTGAAATTGGAGTACACACTACGCTTTGAGTTCGCGACATCCAACAACGAAGCAGAGTACGAGGCGCTGCTAGCCAGGCTGAATCTGGCAAAGGATGTGAAAGCCAAGCACATCGTCATCTGCAGCGATTCCCAGCTCATGGTAAATCAGGTTATGGATGAGTATGAAGCCCATGAGCCAACCCTGGTGGCATACTTAGCCAAAGTAAGAGGAGCTCTACTCAACTTCCGGTCATACTTCATCCAGCAAATCCTGATATCAGAGAATGCCGTGGCCGATGCCCTATCCCCTTTATCCAGCACTGGCGATAACACCACGAGGACCGTGTATATAGAGAACTTGCCTCAGCCTAGCATTCTCAGGGGAGCAGAGGAGGTCGCTCCCATCATTCAAGCAGAGCCGAGCTGGATTGATCCGCTCATGAGCTTCTTGCTACACGAGACCCTCCCCGTAGATCATAATGCTGCCAGGAGGGTAGAGCGTTAGGTAGCCAAATACGCCATGATAGACGGACGACTGTACTTAAGATCCTACACGCTCCCCTACCTACATTGCCTGCGACCCTTTGAAGCCAAGCTCGTCCTCCGTGATACTCATGAGGGCCTGTGCAGTGGACACTTAGGGGGCAGGGCCCTCACTCAGAAAGAACTACGACAGAGGTATTACCGGCCAATGATGAAGGCAGATGCGACCGAGCTTGTCAAAAAATGTGACAAGTGTTAGAAGCACGCCAACATCCACCACTGGCCTACTGCCAACCTAAAATACCTCACTAGCCCATGGCCATTTGCACAATGGGGGATTGACCTACTTGGGCAATTCCCACCAGCAACGGACAAAGGAGGTTCCTAGTGGTGGAAGTTGACTATTTCACAAAGTGGGTCGAAGCTGAACCTCTCGCAACAATCACGGCCCAAAACGTGTAGAATTTCTTTTGGAAGAACATAGTGTGTCATTTCGGATTACCTCGTGTACTGATCTCCGACAATGGTAAGCAGTTCCAAAACTGGTGCTGAGACATGGGAATTCAGCAGAACTTCACCTCAATAGCGCACCCTCAGGCAAATGGTCAAACGAAAGTCATGAACAGGGCAATCCTTCAAGGACTAAAAGTGTGGCTGGACCGAGCTAAGGGATTGTGGACGAATGAGCTGCCCAGTGTATTATGGGCCTACCGTACTATGGAAAAGACTGCCATAGGAGAAACACCCTTTAACCTCACATACGGCATCGAAGCAGTCATTCCAGCCGAGATTGAAGTTCCTTCGCTGAGATTAGAAGCATATGATGGCAGGGCAAATGACGACAAGCTACGTACCAACCTCAACCTGCTTGACGAAGTACGGGGACCTCGCATACATTAGGACCACGGCCTACCAGCAAAGAGTAGCTCGGTACTATAACACCAAGGTCAAAAAGTGGACTCTCTGTGTTGGCGACCTGGTTCTCCGTAAGGTTATGGTGCCTGAGCCCAGCATTGGCAAGCTTGGTCCAAACTGGGAAGGACCCTACCGAGTAAAGCGAGTACTCGTGGAAGGAACATACAAGCTTGAAACCCTAGAAGACCTATAAATAACTGAATAGACGAGTCACTCTCTGGGCTTAAGGGCCAAAATGCCGAGCTAACAAAGACCTTGGCACAATAAGACCCAGTCGCCTCTATGCCATGGGCGAACTCCAAGAGCGGACCACGTGTCGTGAAAACATATCCAGATGTAGACTTTCTATCATCTGTATCCGACTGGAAATCGGCATCTGTATACCCTTGGATCTGTAGTGAACTACCATCGAATACTAGACAAAACTCTTTTGTCCTTTGAAGGTACTTAAGTATGTTTTTCACAGCAGTCCAATGCTCAGGCCCTAGGTTGGCCTGAAATCTGCTTACTACACTCATTGCATGAGCAATGTCAGGGCGAGTGCACAGCATGGCATACATGATGCTCCCTACGGCAGAGGCATAGGGAACGTCTTTCATGCCATCAATCTCCTCAGAATTCTTGGGAGACATCTTCTTGGAGAGAGTGACTCCATGCCTGAAAGGAACATTTACTTTCTTGGAGTTTTCCATGCTGTATCTTTTGACTATTTTGTCAATGTAGGCAGATTGGG
Source organism: Nelumbo lutea (assembly GCF_056320005.1). Lineage (NCBI taxonomy): Eukaryota > Viridiplantae > Streptophyta > Magnoliopsida > Proteales > Nelumbonaceae > Nelumbo > Nelumbo lutea. The sequence continues at coordinate 77,592,994 of NC_142687.1, forward strand.
ATAATCCTACTATCCGCTTCGATCTATCTCTATAGAGTCGAAGACCCAGTATATAGGAGGTTTCTCCAAGATCTTTCATGGAGAATTGTTGTGAAATCCATACTTTCACCGTAGTCAACATTCCTACATCATTCCCAATGAGTAGAATGTCATCTACATACAGAACCAAGAAGGTAACCTTATCTCCACTGTACTTCCTGTAAACACAGGGTTCATCCGGATTCTGCTCGAAGTCAAACGATTTGACGGCAAAGTCAAAACAGATGTTCCAACTTCTAAAATCTTGCTTAAGTCCATAAATGGATCTATTAAGTTTACATACCATGTTTTCCTGACCCGCAGTTATGAAGCCTTGCGGCTGTTGCATATAGATATCTTCAGTAAGATCTCCATTCAGGAATGCAGTTTTGACATCCATTTGCCAAATCTCAAAATCATGGTATGCTACTACAGCTAGCAGGATCCTAATGGATTTAAGCATGGCCACAGGCGAAAAGGTTTCCTCATAATCGATGCCCTCTTTTTGAGTGTACCCTTTCGCCACCAAACGAGCTTTGAAGGTCTCAACCCTACCATCGGGGCCCTTCTTCCTCTTGTAAATCCATTTGCAACCGATTGCTTTTACCCCGAAGGGCGGATCTACTAGAGTCCAGACTCCATTGGTCTCCATTGAGTCCATCTCTGCTCTCATGGCCTCCACCCACTTCTGGGAATCTATGTCCAACATAGTTTCCGCATAAGTCACAGGATCCTCCTCACTAGTCAAGGTTTCCACAAAGTAACTATCCTAGTCATAACCATAACGGACTGGTGGCTTGGATACCCAAGTGGATCTTCTTGGTTGGTCACTACCTGGAACTTGTGAGACATCTCCCACTGCTCCTGAGGTATCCATCATCAAGAACAATTTCCTGACTATGGATGTCCAGGATATAATCGGTCTCCAAGATCTTGGAATTTCGATTGTAGAACACTTTCTGCTCACTTGGGTCATAGAAAAGGTAACCTATAGAGCCTTTTGGGTAGCCTACAAATAGGCAACGACTGGTCTTGGATTACAACTTGTCTGCACTTGTTCTTTTAACGTGTGCTGGACAACCCCAAATCTTCAAGTGTCTGACACTTGGTTTCTTTCCGGTCCAAAGTTCATATGGAGTATTCGGAACCGATTTGGTTGGAACCTGATTTAGCACGTAAATCGCAGTCTCTAATGCGTAACCCCAAAAGGATGTCGGTAACTCTGAGTGTATGAGAAGTGACTGGACAGGATCAGCCCCTTTGTCGGACAATGGTAATGATCGGGAATGCACTCTCTCTGATGGAAACCAAACTGCTGGGAGTTGATTTCAATCGTTGGAATTTTGTTTTGCAAAATTAAGATATATATATATATATATATATATATATGTATATGTACGGTTTCAAAAGATTTGCAAAAGGCTTTAATTATTGAGATCCATGTGAGTAGAGAGTGCGGCACTGTTCCTTGCAGCCGAGAGAGAGGTATTCTCTTGTCGGGTAGTGCTTGATCATTAAGGGCTGAGAGGTTAAGTGTAAGACCATTTAGGATAGTACCTGATGGGCTAATCTTGCACCTGCCCACAGTCCCTAGGTTTTTATAAGATGGCTTGGCCCAGGGACCACTTAATGTAAGTGTTGAGACCATAGGGTCCATGTGATGGGCTCAAGGGGGTCACTGAGTCTTTCATTGAATTCGGTTGGGCCTTGTAATAAAGATTGAGCCGAACCCATGTGGCTGGTGTGTAGATCAATGCTTGGGTCCCACGCCATACAAAGAAGCCCAACTGGGCAGTAGGTTGGAAACTAGTTAAACACTGAACACTTAATGGGCCAAAAGCCCATTTCGAACTGGGCTGATATGATCACCAGTTCATAGGGCGAATCTGAGATTAGTGTTAGTAAAAGGATTGGGACTTTGACCTTATCCACTCTAAGAGACCAAATTCAAATTAGATTGAATCTGGTAACCTCCTGATAAGATCAGGAGTGAACTAACTTAGTCTGTAGATAGGATTAAGATTAACCTCTATCCAAATACTGATTTGGATTGGGATAACTCCCAAAATATTGGGAGGTTTCTTAATCAAGAAGAAAGAGGAGAAAACCCTAGCAGAAATATCAGATTTCGAACTAGGGGGTTTGAGTAAGCAAGAAACACATCCTACAATCTGAGATTTGATCTCTCACAGACTCCAGAGAGAAGAGACAGTTCTTCTCTCTTCGTCCTTGGACTTCTCCTCCTTCAGCCACCGCCACTACCTGTTGGAAGATTGGATCTTTGCATCAACAGAAAGTCAAGAAAGCAATTCTTGACAATAGTTTTGCAAGAAAGACACTAGGATTCGGTGTTCAAGGTTCTAGAGGGTACTTGTGAAGAATCCAGTGTGTAGGACGCACCCTGCTGGTTCCGTTCCATCCACAATTGTGTCATCTTCAGCAGGAGCGGATCTTGGTTACTTCTTTGGGCGTGAACACCAACTTTGGGAGATATTATTTCTCCGGATCAGGTATAATCCTTCATGTTTCCTTTTGGTTCAGATCTGGTTTGTTTATGGTTCAAGTAGGATCCTTGAATAATGTATTCTAAATTTAGGGAATATGATTCCCAGTTGGAAGAAGGTAGGAATTTTTTTTGAAATTCGCCCCCCCATTCCGCACCTTTCTTGACATCCATTAGATGGATCCTACCATTCTTTCAATGGTATCAGAGCCACAGGTTCGAATCTTGAACCAAAAGAAAATCAGATCTGATCTAAAATTAATTTTGTTAAATCCAAAAATTTATTTAGAATTGTTTTTTATTTATTTTTTTATTTAATGGACTGTTCGAACCTGGAGATTGCAGTGCAGATTTGGCACAGATAGTCTGCGCACCCTTTTTTCTTCCTTTTATTATTATTCGGTCTGTAAATAATTTTTTTTTATTTTTCTAGACTGAATGTATAGGATTTGATCAAGAATGTAATTAATTAATAGAAATAGGATTTATGTTTTTTATTTATTTTCTTGATTAAAGAAAAAGGAAGAAGATGGCGGCGCTGGAGATTTGCAGATGGAGAAATCGCATATTGCGATTTACAGTTTATGAAACTGTAACTTTTGTGATTAACCTCTATTTTGCAGGTGGTATGAACAATCCATATTTTTGATTTGTGATTGTCTAAAATAAAAAAATTATTAATTTCAGATCTCTCTTGAATTAATTCTTGAATTGAAAATCGGTTTTGGACCATTTCAGACAAGATTGGACCAAAATTGTTTGGACCGAATTTGAGATTCGAAGGGAGCTGTTTTTCAGTCCATTTTTTCTCACACTGATTATTCCAAATCTGATGTTCAGTTATAGGGATTAATTCGGCCCATCTATAAAGCCCAATTTTAAAGGGTTAAAACTGCAAAAGCCCATTGTTATGAGAAAAGGTGTATGGGTCGAACTGCTAACTACAATTCAGCCCATACACCTAGTAAAAATTAATTGTTAATGCTTTAAGTTTTAAATGGGCCATTCGATGGGCTTTATAGTAGTTAATTGATTGGATCAATTCTTCCTTTACATGTGATGTTTGGATGTATGATGTACTGTGACCATGGGCCATAAGCACTTGGCCCATGTTAATTTGTTAGTGGCTCTTGCGCACACCATGGCTGAATGCACATCATTGCCATGGTGTCCCTTAAGGTCATTGGATGACCCCTCTCCACTTGGTGGGCCCCACAACCCTGAAAAGGGGTGCGTACAGAACCCCTAGCCGATTGAGGCCCACCAGAAATCTGGCTTTATGAAAGTCAGTGGGAGCCACTTTGGTTTGACCTAAATTAGAACTAGGGCGTAATTTTTGTTCCCTCCAAGCAAATATGAGTGCCTGTGATAGGGAGATCCATTTGATGGACTCTCTAAAGGCCTTCCATCATTAGCACAATGATGGGTCCATCAGTAATGAGGAAACGCACCATAAAATTGGGCTATCCATTTGCTGTTGCATCTATTAGAGTGTTTCATTATATGATAGGGGTGTCATAGACCGATGTGGGAGGGGCTTCACCAAAAAATGGGAACTCTCTCAAGGTACTTTGGCGTAACCTGAATATGATGGGTGTGCACTCACTGGATAGAAAGGTTTACCTGAAAATGGCTCTGAACCTTGTCTGACAGAGGCCAAAGGGAAACTCATTTGATGAGTGGATATGATCCGTCATAGAAAGGTGGTGGGGTTATGCAGCTGAAATAGTTGGCTTCACGCACTCTATGTGATTTCCCACATTTCCAAAGACATTCCGTCGTCTCCGTCACTGAGAAGGGAGGGAAAATCTCAGAGATGAATAAATGGGAATGGAACATAGATTAAAAGTCATATCTATGTAGGTAACATGAATCAAACTAAGGTTGTGGACTAACGTTTTTGCTATTTTTTTAGAAAATGGAAAACGGTCAATTTGCAAAACTTCTAGATGATAACAAGCTTAAGGGCCCAAACTATGCCGACTGGTACAGAAATCTTATGCTGATCCTAACTTCTGAAAAGTTAGATAAGGTGGTGAAAAGTCCTGCCCTGGAACGTCCGGGTGATAGGGCTTCTGAGGCCCGGAGGAGGGACTACCAAGAATGGGAAGATAAGAACTCCCTAGCCCGCTGCTTTGTCATTGCCTCATTAGACAACTCAATACAGAGGCAGTTTGATAAGATCGAACTAGCCAAGGACATATTGGACAGTCTAAGAACAATGTATGAAGAGCATAATCGTTCTACTCGATAGAAGGTCCTGAAATTGTTCATGACCGCGCAGATGTCCAAGGGGCAGAAAGTTCATGACCATTGTCTTCGGATGATGGTATACATTAATGAACTTGAAGCTCTTGGATCCAGGCTAGATCTTGGCACGCAAGTGGATGCCATCCTGAATTCTTTGCCCTCTTCCTTTAATGTGTTCACTATGAACTACAATATGAATAAGCTGAATGTCAGCGTCCAGGAAATCAGAAATATGTTGCAGAGGGCCGAGGATCTTTTAAAGAAGGATGAGCCTGTGGTTATGCTTGCTGAAGCTAACAGATTGGACAAGAAAAAGAGAAAGGCAAAGAAGACCCAGAAGAAAGCTGCCAAACCCAAGAAGCAGAAGAAGAACAAGGCGTCGGATGTCTGTCACTTCTGCAAACAGACCGGCCACTGGAAGAGGAAATGTCCTGCCTACCTGGAATCTAAGAAAGGTAACATCGAAACTTGTGTCATAGAAACTAATATGTTAGTTACTTCTGTGTCCTGGTGTTTTGACTCCGGGGCTTCAACTCATGCATGTAACTCACTGCAGGGGTTCAAAGTTAGCAGAAGATTGAGTGATGGCGAGGTGACACTATTCTTGGGAATGACTGCAAGTGTTGTAGCTACGGCGATAGGAACCGTAGAATTAGTTTTTAGAGAAGGAGTCCTTGTACCTAAAGATTGTCTTTATGTACAGAACTTGAGAAGAAATTTAATTTTTGTTTCTAAACTGTGTGCTGATGGATATACTGTTTATTTTAGTAATATGATTACTGTTAAACGGAATAACAAATTCATCGCATGCGGGGAACTGGAGAATGGTCTCTATGTTCTACATCCTTCTCTAGAAACTAACATAACCGAAACTACGTCGGTCAAAAATCCCAAGAAAAGGAATCGTGATACAATTAATCCCACGTGCTTCTAGCATTACCGACTTGGCCATATGGGTATTGACCGAACCACAAGACTGGTAAACGATGGTCCTTTGGATTTTCTAACCGTAGAAAATCTTCCCACTTGTGAGCCTTGCCTTCAAAGTAAGATGACTAAGCAGCCATTTGACGGTAAGCCTAAAAGATCTGGAGGCACACTTGACCTAATACATACTGATGTATGTGGTCCCCTGAGTGTTAGGACACGGAATCAACACGTGTACTTCATCACCTTTACAGATGATTCTTCATGATATGGTTACGTGTACCTAATGAGACACAAGTCTGAATCCTTTGAAAAGTTCAAAGAGTTCAGACAGGATGTCGAGAAACAGTTGGGGAGAGAAGTTAAGGCCCTTCGATCAGATCGATGTGGCGGGTATCTCTCTGACGAATTCAAGGACTACTTAAAGGACAATGGGATAGTGTCACAACTAGCTCCTCCTGCTACACCACAACTCAACGGTGTTTCAGAGAGGAGGAATAGGACCTTGTTGGACATGGTCCGGTCACTTCTAGTACGCTCGGATCCAAGAGCCTCCAGTTCGTTGATGTAGCCCATCATCCGAAGACAATGGTCGTGAACTTGTTGGCCCTTGGACATTTGAGTGGTCATGAACTGCTTCAAGATCTTTTTCCGAGTAGAACAATTTTGCTCTTCATACTGTTAGACAGTCTTGTATGCCCTTAGCTTCAATCGGATTTGATGTACTTTTGTTATTTAGTGGAAATAAATTAAAGTGCATGTTTGATTCATGTTGTTTGGTATAATTCTGTGTAAGACCCTAAAACTGGACACTTATAGAAACTTGTGTTATTTTTAAATGTTCACAGCCATTAGATAAGTCTGGGGAGATTTTTCCTGTCAAGGCTGATACTGGTGTGCCACCAAGTGTTGGGATGGCTTGTTTCGGCCATCAGGGTAAGACCCAAGGCACCTGCAGTATGGGATTGCTTGGACCCTTGAACCGGACTAGATTTCCTGTATTGCCCTAGACCTTGGAGACAGATGGGCAAAACTGGAAAGTTACACCTGACCCCTAGACTCGATTATGACACATCACTAGGTGTCAGATCGGGCTGTCTTTGATGTGTCAATCAGTGAGATCCTTAGTGGGGGTCAAAACCTGGACATGTTGGGGAAGTCTGAGAATTCATCTGAGTGAGTGGTCATAGTGACAGGATCAGCCCCTTTGTCGGACAATGGTAATGATCGGGAATGCACTCTCTCTGATGGAAACCAAACTGCCGGGAGTTGATTTCAATCGTTGGAATTTTGTTTTGCAAAATTAAGATATATATATATATATGTACGATTTCAAAAGATTTGCAAAAGGTTTTAATTCTCGGGATCCATGTGAGTAGAGAGTGCGACATTGTTCCTTGCAGCCGAGAGAGAGGTCTTCTCTTGTCGGGCAGTGCTTGATCATTAAAGGCTGAGAGGTTAAGTGTAAGACCATTTAGGATAATACCTGATGGGCTAATCTTGCACCTGCCCACAGTCCCTGGGATTTTATAAGATGGCTTGGCCCAGGGATCACTTAATGTATGTGTTGGGCCCATAGGGTCCATGTGACGGGCTCAAGCGGGTCACTGAGTCTTTCAGTGAATTTGGCTGGGCCTTGTAATAAAGGCTAGGCCAAACCTATGTGGCTGGTGTGTAGATCAATGCTTGGGTCCCACGCCATACAAAGAAGCCCAACTGGGCAGCAGGTTGGAAACTAGTTAAACACTGAACATTTAATGGGCGAAAAGCCCATTTCGAATTGGGTTGATATGATCACCAGTTCATAGGGCGAATCTGAGATTATTGTTAGTAAAAGGATTGGGTCTTTGACCTTGACCACTTTAAGAGACCAAATTCAAATTATATTTGAATTTGTTAACCTCCTGATAAGATCAAGAGTTAACTAACTTAATCTGCATATAGGATTAAGATTAACCTCTATCCAAATATTGATTTGGATTGGGATAACTCCCAAAATATTGGGAGGTTTCTTAATCAAGAAGAAAGAGGAGAAAACCCTAGCAGAAATATCAGATTTCGAACTAGGGGGTTTCAGTAAGCAAGAAACACATCCTACAATATGAGATTTGATCTCTCACAGACTCTAGAGAGAAGAGACAGTTCTGCCCTCTTCATCCCTGGACTTCTCCTCCTTCAGCCGCCGCCACTACCTGTTGGAAGATTGGATCTTTGCAGCAACAGGAAGTCAAGAAAGCAGTTTTTGACAATAGTCTTGCAAGAAAGACACTAGGATTCAGTGTTCAAGGTTTCCAAAGGGTTTTTGTGAAGAATCCAGTGTGTAAGACGCACCCTGCTGGTTCCGTTCCATCCACAGTTGTGTCATCTTTAGCAGGAGCGGATCTTGGTTACTTCTTTGGGTGTGAACTCCAACTTTGGGAGATATTATTTCTCCGGATCAGATATAATCCTTCCGGTTTCCTTTTGGATCAGATCTGGTTTGTTTGTGGTTCAAATAGAATCCTTGAATAATGTAATCTAAATTTAGCGAATATGATTCCTAGTTGGAAGAAGGTATGAAATTTTTTTGAAATTCGCCCCCCCCATTCCGCACCTTTCTTGGCGTCCATTAGATGGATCCTACCATTTTTTCAGCATACATCGTCCTCAGATTGTCCAATATGTCCTTGGCAAGTTCGATCTGATCGAACTGCCTCTATATTGGGTTATCCAAGGAGGCGATGATGTAACACCGAGCTAGGGAGTTTTTCTCCTCCCATTCCTGATAGCCTCTCCTTCGGGCCTCAGAAGCCTTGTCTCCCGGATGCTCCGGGGCAGGATTCTTTGCCACTTTGTCCAGTTTTTTAGAAGGTAGGACCAGCATAAGGTTCTTGTACCAGTTGGTGTAGTTTGGGCCCTTAACTTGTTGTCATCAAGAAGCTTTGCAAAAGATCCATTTGCCATTATCTGATAAAAAAGCAAACATCAGTCCACAACCTAATTTGATTCATGTTCATTTCATAGATATGGCTTTTAATCTACGATCCATTTCCATTTATTCATCTCTGAGATTTCCTTCCTTTCTCAGAGATGGAGACTACGGGTTGTATCTAGAAATGTGGGAAATCACATAGGGTGCATGGAGCCAACTGTTTCAGCTGCATAACCCCACCACCTTTTTGTGAAGAATCATATCCACTCATCATATGAGTTTTCCCTTTGGCCTCTGTTAGACAAGGTTCAGAGCCGTTTTCAGGTAAACCTTTCTGTCCAGTGAGTGCTTACTCATCATATTCGTGAATGCCAAGATACCGTGAGAGAGTTCCCATTTTCTGGTGAAGCCCCTCGCACATCGGTCTATGACGCCCTTATCATCTTATGAAACACTCAAACAATCCCAACAGCAAATGGATAGCCCATTTTGGTGCGTTTCCTCATTACTGAAGGACCCATCCTTATGCTAATGATGGAAGGCCTTTAGAGAGTTCATCATATGAATCTCCCTATCACTTGCACTCATATTAGCTGGAGGAAACAAATAATTACGCCCTATTTTGATTTAGGTCAAACCAAAGTGGCTCCCACTAACTTTCATAAAGCCAGATTTCGGTGGGCCTTAAATCGGATAGGGTTCCGCACGTAACCTCTTGATGAGGTGTGGGGGCCCACCACTGAGGGAGGTCATCCAATGACCAAAAGGGACACCGTGGCAAGGATGTGCATTCAGCCATGGTGTGCGCAAGAGCCACTGTCGAATGAGCATGGGCCAAGCACTTATGGCCCATGTACGCAGCACATCACACATTCATACATCTCATGCAGGGATAAATTGATCCAATCAATTAATTATATGTAAGGCCCATTGGAAGTCCGCTAAAATTCCATAATATTAACCATTAATATTATCTAGGTATATGGGCTGAATTAGGGTTACCTAGTTCGACCCATATAGTTTTATCCTTTAAATGGGCTTTTAGCAGTTTTAACTATTAAAAACTGGGCCTTTACAGGTTGGGCCGAATTAACCATTTAATTAAATATCAATCCTTAGTCCCATTAGTGGGAAAAATTAGGGCAAACTTTCAGCCTTGATTAAACCCTAGAGTTGGTCCAAATAGTTTGAACCAATCTTGGTTCAAATGGGTCTAGGGTTTGATTTTTAATTCAATCCTTAATTCAAGAAAATAATCTGAAATTAAATAATTGATAAAAGAAAAACAAAAAAAAAGGTTAATCAGGGCTGTTCGCACACTCATCCTGTAAAATAGAGGTTAGATCACAGATTGCATTTTCTTAAACTGTAAATCGCAGTCAGCGAATCTCCCATCTGTGAAATCTCCTTCTCTACGGCGCCATCTTCGATCCAAAATGAAAAATAAATAGAAATCCTATTTCTATTAATTATTACATCAGATCGAGTGCCTATACATTGAGTCTAAAATAAAAAAAAAATTATTTACAGACCAAATGTAATAAATAAATTCAATAAACTACAAATCTTGCAGTTCTCCCTACGCAAACTAAGAGTTCGATCTCCTCTTCTACGAACAACCCATAAATCATGAAAATTATAAAAAACTATTCTAAATAATAATCATATTTATTTAAAATTAATTTCATATTATTTGCCCATCTGTTTTGGGAACAAATTTCCCAAAACCCATATCTGTGCAAATTGGGTAGAACGCCTTCTCCCTATTTGCGCAGGTTCAGATCTGAAATAGAATGGTTCAAGATTTGAACCTAGCTCTAATACCACTGAAGGGATAGGAAATCCATCACATGGACGCCCAAGATTGCAGAATAAAGGGGACGGATTTCAAAAATTTTTCTTTCCCTTCACTTGGGAATCGAATTCCCTATTTAGAAAATCATATTTTCAATGATCATTCTTGAACCATAAACTGAACCAGATCTGAACCAAAAGGAGTAGAGAGAGATAATACCTGATACAGAGAAATAGTATCTCTCAATGGAGGTGTTCACGCCCAAGGTAGAATCCAAAATCTGCTCCCACTAAAGATGGCGCAGTGTAGGGTGGAGCAAAATCAATAGTGTTCTTCCTAAGAACTTGATCCTTCCCAAAAATCACCTGGATGGCTTGTGAATACAACTCCTACCAATCTTTTCTCCAAAAGATTAGAATCAAGATCCAATCTTGATTTGCAGGGTGCAGAATTCTCTCCTCTGTGATCTCAGCTCTGAAGACAAGACTGTTGGTTGTCTGTTGTGTTGTGTCTAAAGGCTGCTGCCACCTTTTCCTTTTATAGACTTAAAGGGATCAGCTCCTAATCCCATTAGGAGATGCTAGCCCAAATCATATCTGGATTAGAAGTCCCTTTAAGATAAAGGATAATCCTTATGTTATCTGCAGATTAGATCAACCATCTCCTAATCTAATTAGGAAGTTTCCAGATCTAAATCTCATTTAGATCTTGGACTCTTTGAGTGGATAGGGTGTGGGCCCAATCCTATCAACTGATCCTATCTTAGAATTCGCCCCTTATTGAGTAATCAAATTAGCCCAGTTCGAAATGGACTCAAGGCCCATTTAGGGTTATGTATTCATTTAGCCTTCCAAACTGCTGCCCAGTTGGGCTTCATTGTATGGCGTGGACCCAAACATTGATCTACACATTAGCCACATGGGTTCAACCCAGCCTTTGTTACAAGGCCTGGCCGAATACACTGTTATGGACAGTGCACCCCCTGAAACCCATCAGATGAGCTCTATGGGCCCAACACTTACCCTAAGTGGTCCTTGGGCCAAGCCACCTTGTAACACCCAGGGACTGTGGGCAGATGCAAGATTAGCCCATCAGGTATTATCCTCAATAGTCTTACACTTAACCTCTCAGCCCATACTGATCATACACTGCCCGACAAGAGAGGACTTCACCCTCGGCTGCAAGGAACAGTGTTGCACTCTCTCAAGTATGGATCCTGGGAATTAAAACCTTTTGCAAATCATTTTGAAACCATAATTTATATACTTTTATATCTCATATAAAATATGTTTTGCAAAACAAATTTCAACGATTGAAATCAGCTGCCGGCAGTCTTGGTTTCCATCAGTGAGAGTGCATCCCCGATCATTACCTTTGTCCGACAAAGGGGCTGATCTTGTCACTATGATCACCGACTTAGATGAATTCTCAGACTATCCCAATATACCCAGGTTTTGAGCCCCACTAAGGATCTCACTGATTGGTACATCAAAGACAGCCAAATCCGACACCTAGTGCAGTATCATAATCGAGTCTAGGGGTCGGGTGTAATTTTCCAATTTTGCCCATCAATCACCAAGGTCCAGGGCAATACTGAAAATCTGGTCCAGTTCAAAGATTCAATTAATCCTACACTGTATGTGCCTAGGGTCTCACCCCGGTAGCTGAGACAAGCCACCCCAACCGACTTGGTGGCACCACAAAGTCAGCTTTGTTAGGATAAGTCTCCCCAGACCGACCCACTGGCTTTGAACATTCTAAACTAACACGAGTCTCATTAAGTGTCCAGTTTATGGGTATTACACAGAAACATACCAAGGGAACATGAACCAAATATGCACTTTTATTCATTTACAATAAACTCATAAAGTACATCATTTTGATTGAAGTTAAGGGCATACAAAACTGTCTGACAGCTCCCACTTGCACTTAGGTCCAATCAGGTACTAGCCAGAGTCCCATGCTTTCCACATGTTTCTCAAACACTTTCTGTGATAGTGGCTTTGTCAATGGGTCTGCTACATTTTCCGCTGATGCTACCTTTTGAATCAGGACGTCCCCTCTACCAACAATCTCCCTCAGTACATGGTAGTTCCTCTCGATGTGCTTCGACTTCGAGTGGGCTCGTGGCTCCTTAGCTTAAGAAATAGCTCCATTGTTGTCACACAACAATGGGATGGGTGATGTGCTGGACGGAACTACTCCCAACTCGTGAACGAAATTCTTCATCCACACGGCTACTTTGGCAGCCTCACTTGTGGCAATGTACTCGGCCTCGGTCGTGGAGTCTGCAGTGGACCCCTGTTTGCTGCTTTTCCAGCAAACAGCACACGATCCTATCATGAAAACATATCCAGATGTAGACTTTCTATCATCAGGATCCCACTGGAAATCGACATCTGTATACCTTTGGATCTGTAGTGTGCTACCATCGAATACTAGACAAAACTCTTTTGTCCTTCGAAGGTATTTAAGTAATTTTTTCACAGCAGTCCACTGCTCCTGCCTGGGTTGGCCTGAAATCTGCTTACTACACTCACTACCTGAGCAATGTCTAGACAAGTGCACAACATGGCATACATGATGCTCCGTATGGTAGAGGCATAGGGAATGTTTTTCATTTCATCAATCTCCTCAGATATCTTGGGAGACATCTTCTTGGAGAGAGTGACTCCGTGCCTGAAAGGAACATTTCCTTTTTTGGAGTTTTCCATGCTGTATCTCTTGATTATTTTGTCAATGTAGGCAGATTGGGATAATCCTATTATCCACTTCAATCTATCTCTATAGAGTCGAAGACCCAGTATATAGGAGGATTCTCCAAGATCTTTCATGGAGAATTGCTGTGAAAGCCATACTTTTACCGTAGTCAACATTCCTACCAAGAAGGTAACCTTATCTCCACTGTACTTCCTATAAACACAGGGTTCATCCGGATTCTGCTCGAAGTCAAATGATTTGATGGCAGAGTCAAAACGGATGTTCCAACTTCTAGAAGCTTGCTTAAGTCCGTAAATGGATCTATTAAGTTTACACACCATGTTTTCCTGATCCGCAGCTATGAAGCCTTGCGGCTGCTGCATATAGATATCTTTCATAAGATCTCCATTCAGGAATGCAGTTTTGACATCCATTTGCCAAATCTCATAATCATGGTATGCTGCTATAGTTAGCAAGATCCTAATGGATTTAAGCATGGCCACAGGCGAAAATGTTTCCTCATAATCGATGCCCTTTTTCTGAGTGTACCCTTTTGCCACGAGACGAGCTTTGAAGGTCTCAACCCTACCATCGGGGCCCTTCTTCCTCTTTTAAATCCATTTGCAACCGATTGCTTTTACCCCGGAGGGCGGATCTACTAGAGTCCAGACTCCATTGGTCTCCATTGAGTCCATTTCTGCTCTCATGGCCTCCACCCACTTCTGGGAATCTATGTCCAACATAGGTTCCGTGCGTAAGTCACGTGATCCTCCTCAATAGTCATGGTTTCCACCAGGTAACTATCCTGGTTGAAGGGATAGGAAATCCATCATATAGACGCCCAAGATTGTGGAATAATGGGGGCGAATTTCAAAAATTTTTCTTTCCCTTCAACTGGGAATCGAATTCCCTTTTTAGAAAATCATATTTTCAAGGATCATTCTTGAACCATAAACTGAACTAGATCTGAACCAAAAGGAGGAGAGAGAGCTAATACCTGATACAGAGAAATAATATCTCTCAATGGAGGTGTTCACGCCCAAGGTAGAAACCAAAATCTGCTCCCACTGAAGATGGCGCAGTGCAAGGTGGAGCAGAATCAACAGTGTCCTTCCTAAAAACCTGATTTTCCCAAGAATCACCTGGACGATTTGTGAATACAACTCCTACCAATCTTTTTTCCAAAAGATTGGAATCAAGATGCAATCTTGATTTCTCCCAAGGAATGGAGATCGAATTGATATAGGCGGCGGCTGCAGGAAGGAGGTGGCTAAAGAGAATTTGCAGGGTGCAGAATTCTCTCTTCTGTGATCTCAGCTCTGAAGACAAGACTACTGGTTGTCTGTGTGTTGGATGTTGTGTCTAAAGGCTACCGCCCTCTCTTCCTTTTATAGACTTAAAGGGATCAGCTCCTAATCCCATTAGGAGTTGCTAACCCAAATCATATCTAGATTAGAAGTCCCTTTAAGATAAGGGATAATCCTTATCTTATCTGTAGATTAGATTAGCTAGTTCCTAATCTAATTACGAAGTTTCCAAATCTAAATCTCATTTAGATCTTGGACACTCTGAGTGGATAGGGTGTGGGCCCAATCCTATCAGTTGATCTTATCTCAGAATTCGCCCCTTAAAAACTAATCAAATTAGCCCAGTTCAAAATGGGCTTAAGGCCCATTTAGGGTTATGTGTTCATTAAGCCTTCCAAACTGCTGCCTAGTTGGGCTTCCTTGTATGCCATGGGACCCAAACATTGATCTACACATCAGCCACATGGGTTCAGCCCAGCTTTTGTTACAAGGCTTGGCCGAATACACTGTTATGGACAGTGCACCCCCTGAAACCCATCAGACAGGCTCTATGGGCCCAACACTTACCCTAAGGGGTCCTTGGGCCAAGCCACCTTGTAACACCCAGGGACTGTGGGCAGATGCTAGATTATCCCATCAGGTATTATCCTCAATGATCTTACACTTAACCTCTCAGCACATAATGATCATACACTGCCCGACAAGAGAGGACCTCTCCCTCGGCTACATGGAACAGTGTTGCACTCTCTCAAGTATGGATCCTGGGAATTAAAACCATTTGCAAATCATTTCGAAACCATAATTTATATACTTTTATATCTCATATAAAATATATTTTGCAAATCAAATTTCAATGATTGAAATCGGCTGCCGGCGGTTTTGGTTTCCATCAGTGAGAGTGCATCCCCGATGATTACCTTTGTCCGACAAAGGGGCAGATCCTGTCACTATGATCACCCACTCAGATGAATTCTCAGACTGTCCCAACATACCCAGGTTTTGACCCCCGGTAAGAATCTCACTGATTGGTATATCAAAGACAGCCTAATCCGACACCTAGTGCAGTATCATAATCGAGTCTAGGGGTCGGGTGTAATTTTCCAGTTTTGCCTATCAATCTCCAAGGTCCAGGGCAATACTGGAAATTTGGTCCAGTTCAAAGATTCAATTAATCCCACACTGTATGTGCCTAGAATCTCACCCCGGTAGCTGAGACAAGCCACCCCAACTTACTTGGTAGCACCACAGTGTCAGCCTTGTCAGGATAAGTCTCCCCAGACCGACCCACTAGCTGTGCACATTCTAAATTAACACGAGTCTCATTAAGTGTCCAGTTTAAGGGTATTACATAGAAACATACCAGGGGAACATGAATCAAATATGCATTTTTATTCATTTACAATAAATTCATAAAGTACATCATTTTGATTGAAGCTATGGGCATACAATACTGTCTAACAGCTCCCATTTGCACTTAGGTCCAATCAGGTACTAGCCGGAGTCCCATGCTTTCAACGTGTTTCTCAAACACTTTCTGTGATAGTGGCTTTGTCAATGGGTCTGCTACATTTTCCGCTGATGCTACCTTTTGAATCAGGACGTCCCCTCTACCAACAATCTCCCTCAGTATATGGTACTTCCTAACGATGTGCTTCGACTTCGAGTGGGCTCGTGGCTCCTTAGCCTGAGCAATAACTCCATTGTTGTCACACAACAATGGGATGGGTGATGTGCTGGACGGAACTACTCCTAACCTATGAACAAACTTCTTCATCCACACGGCTTCTTTGGCAGCCTCACTTGCCGCAATGTACTCTGCCTCGGTCGTGAAGTTTGTAGTGGACCACTGATTGTTGCTTTTCCAGCAAACAACACACGATCCTATCGTGAAAACATATCCAGATGTAGACTTTCTATCATCTGGATCCGACTAGAAATCGACATCTGTATACCCTTGGATCTGTAGTGATCTACCATCGATTACTAGACAAAACTCTTTTGTCCTTTGAATGTACTTAAGTATGTTTTTCACAGCAGTCCAATGCTCCTGCCCTGGGTTGGCCTGAAATCTGCTTACTACACTCACTACCTGAGCAATGTCAGGGCGAGTGCACAGCATGGCATACATGATGCTCCCTATGGCAGAGGCATAGGGAATGTCTTTCATGCCATCAATCTCCTCAGTAGTCTTGAGAGACATCTTCTTGGAGAGAGTGTCTCCATGCCTGAAATGAACATTTCCTTTCTTGGAGTTTTCCAAGTCGTATCTTTTGACTATTTTGTCAATGTAGGCAGATTGGGATAATCCTATTATCTGCTTCGATCTATCTCTATAGTGTCGAAGACCCAGTATATAAGAGGCCTCTCCAAGATCGTTCATGGTGAATTGCTGTGAAAGCCATACTTTCACCATAGTCAACATTCCTACATCATTCCCAATGAGTAGAATGTCATCTACATACAGAACCAAGAAGGTAACCTTATCTCCACTGTACTTCTTGTAAACACAGGGTTCATCCGGATTCTGTTCGAAATCAAACGATTTGACGGCAGAGTCAAAATGGATGTTCCAACTTCTAGAAGCTTGCTTAAGTCCATAAATGAATCTATTAACTTTACACACCATGTTTTCCTAACCCACAGCTATGAAGCCTTGCGGCTGCTGCATATAGATATCTTCAGTAAGATCTCCATTCAGGAATGCAGTTTTGACATCCATTTGCCAAATCTCAAAATCATGGTATGCTGCTACAGCTAGCAAGATCCTAATGAATTTAAGCATGGCCACAGGCGAAAAGGTTTCCTCATAATCGATGCCCTCTTTCTGAGTGTACCCTTTCGCCACCAAACGAGCTTTGAAGGTCTCAACCCTACCATCGGGTCCCTTCTTCCTCTTGTAAATCCATTTGCAACCGATTGCTTTTACCCCAGAGGGCGGATCTACTAGAGTCCAGACTCCATTTGTCTCCATTGAGTTCATTTCTGCTCTCATGGCCTCGACCCACTTCTGGGAATCTATGTCCAACATAGCTTCCGCGTAAGTCACGGGATCCTCCTCACTAGTTAAGGTTTCCACCAGGTAACTATCCTGGTCATAACCATAACGGACTGGTGGCCTGGATACCCGAGTGGATCTTCTAGGTTGGTCACTACCTGGAACTTGTGGGACATCTCCTACTGCTCCTGAGCTCTCCTAATCAAGAACAATTTCCTGACGATGGGTGTCCAGGATATAATCAGTCTCCAAGAATTGGGCATTTTGACTGCAGAACACTTTCTGCTCAATTGGGTCATAGAAAAGGTAACCTACAGAGCCTTTTGGGTAGCTTACAAATAGGCAACGACTGGTTTTGGATTCCAATTTGTTAGCACTCGTTCTTTTAACATGTGCTGGACAACCCCAAATCTTCAAGTGTCTGACACTTGGTTTCTTTCCGGTCCAAAGTTCATATGGAGTGTTCGGAACCGATTTGGTTGGAACCCGATTCAGCACGTAAATCGCAGTCTCTAATGCGTAACCTCTTAAGGATGTGGGTAACTTTGAGTGTATGAGAAGTGACCGGACCATATCCAATAAGGTCCTATTCCTCCTCTCTGAAACACCGTTAAGTTGTGCTGTAGCAGGAGGAGATAATTGTGATACTATCCCATTGTCCTTTAAGTTGTCCCTGAACTCGTTAGAGAGATATTTGCCACCTCGATCAGATCGAAGGGCTTTAATTTCTCTCCCCAACTATTTCTCGACCTCTTGTCTAAACTCTTTGAACTTTTCAAAGGATTTAGACTTGTGTCTCATTAGGTACACGTAACCATATCGTGAGAAATCATCTGTGAAAGTGATGAAATACATGTGTTGATTCCGTGTCCTAACACTTAGGGGACCACATACATCAGTATGTATTAGGTCAAGTGTGCCTGTACATCTTTCAGGCTTACTGTTAAATGGCCGTTTCATCATCTTAACTTGTAGGCAAGGCTCATAGGTGGGAAGATCTTCTACAGTTAGAAAATCCAAAGGACCATCCTTTACCAACCTTGTGATTCGGTCAACACCGATGTGGCCAAGTCGGTAGTGCCACAGACACGTGGGATTAACTGTATGACGGGCTCTTTTCTTGGGGATTTCAGCCGACGTAGTTTCGGTTATGTTAGTTTCTAGAGAAGGATGTAGAACATAGAGACCGTTCTCCAGTTCCCCGTATGCGATGAATTTGTTATTTCTTTTAATAGTAATTGTATTATTAAAGAAGACAGAATAACCATCTGAACACAGTTTTGAAACAAAAATCAAATTTCTTCTTAAGTTTTGTACATAAAGACAATCTTTCAGTACAACTTTTCCTTCTCTAAAAATTAACTCCACGGTTCCTATTGCCGCGACTGCAACAATTGCAGTAGTCCCCAAGTAGAGAGTGACTTCTCCTTCACTCAGCCTTCTGCTTACCTTGAACCCCTGCAGTGAGTTACACGCATGAGTTGAAGCCCCGGAGTCAATACACCAGGACGTAGAAACTACCAATAAATTGGTTTCTATAACACAAGTTTCAAAATTACCTTTCTTGGATTCCAGGTAGGTAGGACAATTCTCTTGCCCGCTTTGCTAGTTTCAACAAGCATAGCTACAGGCTCATCCTTTTTAATCAGTTCTTCAACTCTTTGTAACATATTGCTGAGCTCTTGCAAGCTGACATTCAACTTGTTCATGTTATAGTTCATGATGAACAGATTAAAGGAAGGAGGCAAAGAATTAAGGATAGCATCAATCTGGGTTGCGAGGTCCAGCCCAGATCCAAGAGCCTCCAGTTCATTGATGTAACCCATCATCCGAAGACAATGGTCATGAACTTGTTGGCCCTTGGACATTTGAGTGGTCATGAACTGCTTCAAGACATTTTGCCGAGTTGAACGATTCTGCTCTTCATACATCATCCTCAGGCTGTCCAATATGTCATTGGCATGTTCGATCTGATCGAACTGCCTCTGTATTGGGTTGTCCAAGGAGGCGATGATGTAACACCGGGCTAGGGAGTTTTTCTCCTCCCATTCCTGATAGTCTCTCCTTCGGGCCTCGGAAGCCCTGTCACCCGGACGCTCTAGGGCAGGATTCTTTGCCACTTTGTCCAGCATTTCTGAAGCTAGGACCAGCATAAGGTTCCTATACCAGTCGGCATAGTTTGTGCCCTTAAGCTTCTTGTCATCAAGAAGTTTTGCAAAAGATCCGTTTGCCATTTTCTGATAAAAGAGCAAACATCAGTCCACAACCTAATTTGATTCATGTTCATTTCATAGATATGGCTTTTAATCTACGATCCATTTCCATTTATTCATCTCTGAGATTTCCCTCCTTTCTCAGTGACAGAGACTACGGGTTGTCTCTGGAAATGTGGGAAATCACATAGGGTGCATGGAGACAACTGTTTCAGCTGCATAACCCCACCACCTTTCTGTGAAGGATCACATCCACTCATCATATGAGTTTTCCCTTTGGCCTCTGTCAGAAAAGGTTCAGAGCCGTTTTCAGGTAAACCTTTCTATCCAGAGAGTGCTTACCCATCATATTCGTGAATGCCAAGGTATCGTGAGAGAGTTCCCATTTTTGGGTGAAGCCCCTCCCACATCGGTCTATGACGCACCTATCATCTTATGAAACACTCAGACAAGCCCAACAGCAAATGGATAGCCCATTTTCTGGTGCATTTCTTCATTACTAAATGACCCATCCTCATGCTAATGATGGAAGGCCTTTAGAGAGTTCATCATATGAATCTCCCTATCACAAGCACTCATATTAGTTGGAGGGAACAAAAATTACGCCATAGTTTGATTTAGGTCAAACCAAAGTGGCTCCCACTGACTTTCATAAAGCTAGATTTCGGTGGGCATTAAATCGGCTAGGGTTCTGCACGTAACCTCTTGATGAGGTATGGGGCCCACCACTGAGGGAGGTCATCCATGACCAAAAGGGACACCATGGCAATGATGTGCATTCAGCCATGGTGTGCGCAAGAGCCATTGTCGAATGAGCATGGGCCAAGCACTTATGGCCCATGTACGCAGCACATCACACATCCATACATCTCATGCAGGGATAAATTGATCAAATCAATTAATTATCTGTAAGGCCCGTTGGAAGCCCGTTAAAATTCCATAATATTAACCATTAATATTATCTAGGTATATGGGCTGAATTAGGGTTACCCAGTTCGGCCCATATAGCTTTATCCTTTAAAATGGGCTTTTGCAGTTTTAACTATTTAAAACTGGGCCTTTATAGGCTGGGCCGAATTAACCATTTAATTAAATATCAATCCTTAGGCCCATTAGTGGGAAAATTAGGGCTGACTTTCAGCCTTGATTAAACCTTAGAATTCGTCCAAACACTTTGAACCAATCTTTGTTCGAATTGGTCTAGGGTTTGATTTTTAATTAAATCCTTAATTTAAGAAAATAATCTGAAATTAAATAACTGATAAACGAAAAACAATAATCAGTTAATCAAGGCTATTCGCACACTCCATCCTGTAAAACAGAGGTTAGATCACAGATTGCAATTTCTTAAACTACAAATCGCAGATAGCGAATCTCCCATCTACGAAATCTCCTTCTTTGCGCCGCCATCGTCGATCCAAAATTAAAAAATAAATAAATAGAAATCCTATTTATATTAATTATTACATCAGATCGAATGCCTATACAATGGGTCTAGAATTAAAAAAAAAATATTTACAGACCAAATGTAATAAATAAATTCAATAAATTGCAAATCTTGCAGTTCTCCCTATGCAAACCAAGATTTCGATCTCCTCTTGTACGAACAACCCATAAATCAAGAAAATTATAAAGAACTATTCTTAATAATTTCAGATTTATTTAAAATTAATTTTAGATTATTTGCCCATCTATTTTGGGAACAAATTTCCCAAAACCCATATTTGCGCAAATTAGGTAGAACGCCTTCTCCCTATTTGTGCAGGTTCAGATATGAAACAGAATGGTTCAAGATTTGAACCTGGCTCTGATACCACTGAAGGGATAGGAAATCCATCATATGGATGCCCAAGATTGTGGAATAAAGGGGGCGAATTTCAAAAACTTTTCTTTTCCTTCAACTGGGAATTGAATTCCCTATTTAGAAAATTATATTTTCAAGGATCATTCTTGAACCATAAACTGAACCAGATCTGAACCAAAAGGAGGAGAGAGAGATAATACCTGATACAGAGAAATAATATCTCTCAATGGAGGTGTTCACGCCCAAGGTAGAAACCAAAATCTGCTCCCACCGAAGATGGCACAGTGGAAGGTGGAGCAGAATCAGTAGTGTCCTTCCTAAGAACCTGATTCTTCCCAAGAATCACCTAGACAGCTTGTGAATACAACTCCTACCAATCTTTTCTCCAAAAGATTGGAATCAAGATCCAATCTTGATTTCTCCCAAGGAATGGAGATCGAATTGCTATAGGCGGCGGCTGCAGGAAGGAGGCGGCTAAAGAGAATTTGCAGGGTGCAGAATTCTTTCTTCTGTGATCTCAGCTCTGAAGACAAGACTGCTGGTTGTCTGTGTGTTGGATGTTGTGTCTAAAGTCTACCGCCCCCTCTTCCTTTTATAGAATTAAAGGGATCAGCTCCTAATCCCATTAGGAGTTGCTAACCCAAATCATATCTGGATTAGAAATCCCTTTAAGATAAGGGATAATCCTTATCTTATTTGTAGATTAGATTAGCCAGTTCCTAATCTAATTAAGAGGGTTTCAAATCTAAATCTCATTTAGATCTTGGGCTCTCTGAGTGGATAGGGTGTGGGCCCAATCCTATCAGTTGGTCTTATCTCAGAATTCGCCCCTTAAAGACTAATCAAATTAGCCCAGTTCGAAATGGGCTTAAAGCCCATTTAGGGTTATGTGTTCATTAAGCCTTCCAAACTATTGCCCAGTTGGGCTTCCTTGTAAGGCATGGGACCCAAACATTGATCTACACATCAGCCACTTGGGTTCAGCCCAGCCTTTGTTACAAGGCTTGGCTGAATACACTGTTATGGACAGTGCACCCCCTGAAACCCATCAGATGAGCTCTATGGGCCCAACACTTACCCTAAGTGGTCCTTGGGCCAAGCCACCTTGTAACACCCAAGGACTGTGGGCAGATGCAAGATTAGCCCATCAGGTATTATCCTCAATGGTCTTACACTTAACCTCTCAGCCCATAATGATCATACACTGCCCGACAAGAGAGGACATCTCCCTCGGCTGCAAGGAACAGTGTTGCACTCTCTCATGGATCCCGGGAATTAAAACCTTTTGCAAATCATTGCAAAACCATAATTTATATACTTTTATATCTCATATAAAATATATTTTGCAAATCAAATTTCAACGATTGAAATCGACTGCCGGCAGTCTTGGTTTCCATCAGTGAGAGTGCATCCCCGATCATTACCTTTGTCCGACAAAGGTGCTGATCCTGACACTATGATCACCCACTCAAATGAATTCTCAG
Organism: Nelumbo lutea; assembly: GCF_056320005.1. Taxonomy (NCBI): domain Eukaryota; kingdom Viridiplantae; phylum Streptophyta; class Magnoliopsida; order Proteales; family Nelumbonaceae; genus Nelumbo; species Nelumbo lutea. The sequence goes on from NC_142687.1 coordinate 77,615,901, forward strand.
ACTATCCCAACATACCCGGGTTTTGACCCCCGCTAAAGATCTCGCTGATTAGTATATCAAAGACAACCTAATCCGACACCTAGTGCAGTATCATAATCGAGTCTAGGGGTCAGGTGTAATTTTCCAGTTTTGCCCATCAATCTCCAAGGTCCAGGGTAATACTGGAAATCTGGTCCAGTTCAAAGATTCAATTAATCCCACACTGTATGTGCCTGGGGTCTCACCCCGGTAGCTGAGACAAGCCACCCCAACCGACTTGGTGGCACCACATTGTCAGCCTTGTCAAGATAGGTCTCCCTAGACCGGTCCACTGGCTATGAACATTCTAAAATAACATGAGTCTCATTAAGTGTCCAATTTAAAGGTATTACACAGAAACATACAAAGGGAACATGAATCAAATATGCACTTTTATTCATTTACAATAAACTCATAAAGTACATCATTTTGATTGAAGCTAAGGGCATACAAAACTGTCTAACTGGGGCAGCATCATCGAGATTCCTGTTCGAACTTGCTTAAGGCTTGCCTCTAGTGCAGGCACCTCGATGCAAGGTAAATCTGCCCTAGGTGGTTCGGTGTATGGTAGCTCGGCAGACTGCAGGGAGATCTGCCTTACATCCATGCTTGCCTGACATTTGTACCTACCAGATCCGGTGGCAATGCTCGGATCACTTGCCAGGCAGCGTTCTGCCTGCCGTCGCTTAAAAGCATGGCACGCCTATCGAGTCCATACCTTGTAATAGCAACCTGTAGCAGCAGCCTGCACCTGCTACCCCTACCCTGGTGGTAACGGCTAGGGCAGTGGCGGTTACGCCTGATGTGGCCGAGCTTCGGTATACAAGGATCCCAACCCTCACGAAGCTAAAGTATTGAAGCTAGCACTTTCACACTCTTAACTCTCTGTGTCTTCTTTGAGTTTCCTCAAGAGTTCTAACTTAGCCATCGGAGTGTTCCCGCCATGAGAGCTCCCCAGGAACCCTTCACCTTCCTCTTCCTCTTCCTCTCAGGTCCCATCCGTCACAGCTAGGAGCCAAGTCTCAGGCAGCTAAGAGTGCCTAGATCTTGCTGCATCAGGTGGGTTCCTTTCTAGTGACCCATTTGCAGCCTGGGAAGCACTGAGGCTTGTGGGGGAGGCATATAAGAAACACAACTTCTTTCTTCTTTTAAATCACGGAGTAAAAGCTCGATTCATAGTTGATGCTCATTGCTACATGGATTTGTTCTTTGACATGCCACTCCACGAAAAGCATTGGGCTTAGAGGAAGACCAGCAAGAACTGTGGATATGCTGGTAGGTTTACTAGCTACTTCTTCAAACTACGTTGGAAAGACCCTTTCCTTCAGCTATTCAGCCCACCAACAACCACACAAAACCGTGGAAGGATATTTCCTCAACGTCATGAGTGAATATTTCCTCTATTTTTCCTTGAATATTTTCTCAAACTTTGTTGCTTAATTAATTGATGTACGTGTTTTCTTGTCGTGTTTGTCCTCTATTTCGTTGGTTCGATTCACATAGGAGGGTTTACCAATGAGGCTATGAGTTCTCTCTCTCGGTATATATCATGGAGCTCTTATGAATGAGCCTTGGAGTAGGTCCTACCCATTTCTGAGATTTTTTTGAAGGAAATGATTCAATAATGAGGCTTAACTACTATCTGCAGTACCAGAAGCTAGAACTCACCCTTGGAACAGGGACCTCACTGTGATCCAACCTCTTTAACCATCCTTCATCAAGACCACATCAGTAATATGTTCATTGTATGATAAGTCCCAACCCTGAAGCTTTTGTCGTCAACGTCAGTAATATGTTCATTGTATGATAAATAAGATCAATAGTTATATTTATGTGCAGGAATGGAATGAGTGATTTATATTTTGTAGGATTAATTTCTTTTGATTCCGGTTGTCCAAGGACAGTAGCATAAAGTTGTTGTTAACAATAAAACACCAAGGAAATCTCAGACTTTCTTTCTCTGTCCAAGGGTAAATAAGTTGGTGTACCCTTTAGAGCATCCAAGATGAATATCAATAGTTAAAGTTGAGAGCATTCAAAATGAAGGATAAAATCGGTATTTAAAAAAATATATATCAGATAACGTTTTCTGTGTGCGTCAATGACGGAATGGAGGTTTTTCTCTAATTTTTCTAAAATTCAGGGGAAGTAACTATTACAATAAATTAAAGGAGATTGCCCTAAAAAATGTAGACCAGTCAATGGTGGGTGCTGATCTTCTTTACACACATCAAATTGATGATTCACGACAAAAATTTACCGTTACAATCTAATATTTTGATTTCATAATATCTGGAGATGGACAAGGACGTAAGAGATGTGGTAATAGAGGAGGAATGGAGGACATCAACTTAGGGAGGAAATATAATATATGGTCACATCTTCTATGTCGGTTATGTATTAAAAGAATTTTATTATATATTTTGTCCGTTAAGTAGTAATAATAAACAGTCATTGAATCTAGGGAGTTCCATTCTGGGCAGTGTGAAGGTAATGGTTCGTCAAATAAACACAAATAGATGCATGATTTTAATAGGTATTTAACGAGGGATAAGTTGGTTAATCAATAAATTAATTACCATATTCATATATATTAGATTCTACTATAATCGAGGGTATCCAAAAATATCTCTCTTTATTGTAAGATGGGTAAATCAGAATAACTTGTAATTTGTAATAACATTAAATCTCACATATCCTATCAAGTTTTGCCTAGCTAAAAAATACTTACTCAAATAAATATACTTTAACTAATTAAATAAAACAAACAAGGCCTAAAATGAAAATTTCTGTCTTATTATATTAAAATAACTTTTATATATATATATATATATTATATATATATTTCAACTCTCCAGTCTCCACATAATTCAAACCACTAAAGGCCAAACGTTCCTCTTCCTCACCCTAATAAAAAGAAAGGGTAACATAATTCAATCAAGTCGCTACGTCTTCTAATTCTAGCCGCTTCTTCTGTCCTTAGTCCGTTGGAGGCTGGGCCACCGTTAACTCAGAATCATAATTTTATGTCATGTCTACTCTCTTCCCACCTGCCCAACACCCTATGACCCACATTATTCTCCGGTTTTCATCAATCAAAGATAGAAAGGACAACAAGAAATACCCATGTGCCTTAACATACTCTGTGTCTATAATATGTATACGTATATGGCTGTATGGTGTATTCTCTACCATTTTCTACCAACTGTTCATACCGTTATTTTTGCTAACCAACTGGCCCTCGTATTCATGCCCAAGCAATTACAGCGAATTCTGGTCTCTCGAGTGGACCAAGTATGGCACCTGCACACTCTCTGTCTTCGATAGTCTATGATTTCTTTAAAGCAGGCCTCGACCTCAAGGATAGAATGGATATCCTGAAAATCCTCAAAAGAAGGAGGTAGTGTTATAATATGAAGATGACGATATATAGCTTCTTCTCCCACTAATTTCTTGATCTGTGGCCTTATATGTGTTTAATTTGAGGAGCTTCATTAATTATCAGTATATATGATCGCCATTGTTGTGGACAATAATTAATGATCGATGCAGGAATCGAACCCACCGGGTTGTTTTACAGCACGGAGAGATTCACACGAGTCATTAAGGCTGTGTTTGGTTTCAAGGAAAAAGTAGGGAAGAAAGGAAAGGTAGGGAAATCTTCACTAATTTTGTCTAAGTTTCCTTACCTTTCCCTTCCTTTCCTTACATTTTCCTTCAAATCAAGCATAGCATCAAGAAGCAACTGGAATAACTCCTGCAATTGACTGCACTCTTGACAAGTCGAACAACTATCAACTCTACCAAATTATCTTCTGCGTGGATAAATCTGGGTCTAACTTCATTGACTGCCCCTACTACCCTAAACCCACTTGTACTTCGGCATCAGGTTTCCTCCTTTCAAAGGTTCAGCCGCTGAAGGGATCCACCTTCCTTGCTGAAGTGTTACTCTCTACTTCTACTCTAGTAAATAATCACCTTCGCTGGTGAAAGTGAAATTAATGTAGAATAAATATATGGATGGATTCATGCACAAGTTTTCCCTTTGTGATGTTTCATGCATATGTTATTCGTTGTTTGAGGATCAATGCTACTTTAAGATGGAAAAGAAAAGGAGAGAAGATAGAACAAGATGAGATTAACCTAAAAGCTTTGGACATGTTACCAATTCTCTCTAACGATAATAGAAGCGAACTACACAGTTATGTTTAATGAAAGCTTCATTAAGAATGTTAGACAATTTTGTATGCCCTTAGCTTCACTCCAATTTTGATGTACTTTTGACATTTAGTGTAAATAAATAAAATGCATGTTTGATTCATGTTGTTTGGTATATTTCTGTGTAAGACCCTAAAATTGGACACTTATAGAGACTCGTATTAGTTTTAAATGTTCACAGCCATTGGATAAGTCTGGGGAGATTTATCCTGCCAAGGCTGATACTGGTGTGCCACTAAGTGTTGGGAGGATGGCTTGTCTCGGCCACCAAGGTATGACCCAAGGCACATGCAGCATGGGATTACTTGAATCCTTGAACCAGACCAGATTTTCAGTATTGCCCAGGACCTTGGAGACAGATGGGCAAAACTGGAAAGTTACACCTGACCCCTAGACTCGATTATGACATTTCACTAGGTGCCGGATCGGGCTGTCTCTGATATGTCAATCAGTGATTAAGTGATCATAGTGACAGGATCAGCTCCATTGTCGGACAATGGTAATGATCGAGAATGCACTCTCTCTGATGGAAACCAAACTGTCGGCAGTTGATTTCAATCGTTGGAATTTTGTTTTGCAAAATTAATATATATATAAATGTACATGCACGATTTCAAAAGGTTTGCAAATGGTTTTAATTCCCGGGATCCATGTGAGTAGAGAGTGCGGCACTGTTCCTTGCAGCCGAGGGAGAGGTCCTCTCTTGTCGGGCAGTGCTTGATCATTAAGGGCTGAGAGGTTAAGTGTAAGACCATTTAGGATAATACCTGATGGGCTAATTTTGCACCTGTCCACAGTCCCTGGGTTTTTATAAGATGGCTTGGCCCAGGGACCACTTAATGTAAGTGTTGGGCCCATAGGGTCCATGTGATGGGCTCAAGGGGTCACTGAGCTTTTCAGTGAATTCAGTTGGGCTGAACCCATGTGGCTGGTGTGTAGATCAATGCTTGGCTCCCACGCCATACAAAGAAGCCCAACTGGGCAGTAGATTGAAAACTATTTAAACACTGAACACTTAATGGGACAAAAGCCCATTACAAGCTGGGCTGATATGATCACCTATCTATTGGGTGAATATGAGATTAATGTTAGTAAAAGGATTGGGCTTTTGACCTTATCCACTCTAGGAGACCAAATTCAAATCAGATTTGAATCTGGTAACCTCCTAATAAGATCAGGAGTAAACTAACTTAATCTGCAGATAGGATTAAGATAATCCCCTATCCAAATATTGATTTGGATTGACATAACTCCTAATTAGGAGGTTTTCTTAATCAAGAAGAAAGGAGGAGAAAACCAATTAAAAAAATATCAGATTTTGAACCAAGGGTTTTATAGTAAGGAAGAAAGCTTTATGCACACAGAGATTAGATCTCACAAAACTCCAGAGAGAAGAAAAGCTGTTCAACCATCTTCATCCCAAGAGTTCTCCTCTAGCCGCCACCATCCCCTCTTGCAAGATTCGATCTTTGCAGAAGAAAGAAGTCAAGAAATCAGTTCTTGACATCAGTCTTGCAGAAAAGACTGAAAATGATTCGGTGTACAGAGTTTCCAGTGGGTTCTTGCGAAGGATCCAGTGTGTAGGATGCACCCTGATGGTTCCGTTCCATCCACAGTTGTGTCATCTTCAGCAGGAGCGGATCTTGATGTCTTCTTTGGGCATGAACACCAACTTTGGGAGATACTGTTTCTCCAGATCAGGTATAATCCTTCCTTTCTCTTTTGGTTCAGATCTGGTTCGATTATGGTTCAAGTAGAATCCTTGAATATTGTATTCTAAATTTAGGGAATATGATTCCTAGTTGGGAGAAGGTAGGAAAATTTTTGAAATTTGCCCACCCATTCCGCACCCTTCATGGCGTCCATTAGATGGATCCTACCATTCTTTCAGTGGTATCAGAGCCACAGGTTCGAATCTTAAACCAAAAAGAAAATCAGATCTGAACCTGCGCAGATGGACAGAAGATGTTCTGCCAAGATTTGCGCAGATTGTTTTTCTTTATTTCAAGAAATTGTTTCTTGTTAAGGGCAATTGATCTGAAATTAATTTTGTTAAATCCAAATTTTATTTAGAAATGTTCTTCATTTATTTTGATTTAATGGACTATTCGAACCTGGAGATCGTAGTACAGATTTGGCGCAGATGGCCTGCGCACCCTTTTTCCTTTCTTTTTTTTATTCAATTTGGTTTGTAAATTTTTATTTTTCTAGACTGAATGTATAAGATTTGATCAAGAATGTAATTAATTAATAGAAATATGATTTCTATTTTTTTTATTATTTATTTTCTTGATTAAAGAAGAAGGAAGAAGAGGGCGGCGCTGGAGATTTGTAGATGGAGAAATCGTTCTCTGTGATTTGTAGTTTGTGAAACTGCAACCCTAGTGATTAACCTCTATTTTGTAGGTGGTGCGAACAATCCAAAGTTGATTTGTGTTTATCTAAAATCAAAATTATTAATTTCAGATCTTTCATGAATTAATTCTTGAATTGAAAATCAGTTTCGGACCATTTCGGACTAGATTGGACCAAAACTGTTTGGACCGAATCTGGGGTTCGAAAGGGACTGTTTTTCAGTCCATTTTTCCTTATACTTTTGTTCCAAATCTGATGTTCAATTACCGGGGTTAATTCGGCCCACTTGTAAAGCCCAGTTTTAAAAGGATTAAAACTGCAAAAGCCCACACTTGTGAGAAAAGTTGTATGGGCCGAACAGCTAACTACAATTCAGCCCATACACCTAGTAGACATTAATTGTTAATGTTATGGATTTCAAATGGGCCGTTTAATGGGCTTTACAACAGTTGATTGTTTGGATCAATTCCTCCCTTTTTCATGTGATGATTGGATGTTTGATGTGCTGCGACCATGGGCCATAAGCACTTGGCCCATGATGACTCGTTAGTGGCTCTTGTGCACACCATGGCTGAATGCACATCATTTCCATGGTGTCCCTTAAGGTCATTGGATGACCCTTCCTTTCTTGGTGGGCCACCACAACCCTAAAAATGGATGCGTACGGAACCCCTAGCCGATTAAGGCCCACCAAAAATCTGACTTTATGAAAGTCAGTGGGAGCCACTTTGGTTTGACCTAAAATAGAACTAGGGCATAATTTTGTTCCCCCCAGCAAATATGAATGCATGTGATAGGGAGATCCATATGATGGACTCTCTAAAGGCCTTCCGTCATTAGCACAATGATGGGTCCATCAGTAATGAGGAAACGCACCATAAAATTGGGCTATTCATTTGTTGTTGGATCTGTTAGAGTGTTTCATAAGATGATAGGGGCGTCATAGACCGATGTGGGAGGGGCTTCACCAGAAAAAGGGAACTCTCTCATGGTACCTTGGCATAACCTGAATATGATGGGTGTGCACTCACTGGATAGAAAGGTTTACGTGAAAACGGCTCTGAACCTTGTCTGACAGAGGCCAAAGGGAAACTCATCTGATGAGGGGATATGATCCGTCATAGAAAGGTGGTGGGGTTATGCAGCTGAAACAGTTGGCTTCACGCACCCCATGTGATTTCCCACATTTCCGGAGACATTTCATCGTCTCCGTCACTGAGAAAGGAGGGAAATCTCAGAGATGAACAAATGGGAATGGAACATAGATTAAAAGCCATATCTATGTAGGTAACTTGAATCAAACTAAGGTTGTGGACTAATGATTTTGTTGTTTTATTAGAAAATGGCAAACGGTCAATTCGTAAAGCTTCTAGATGATAACAAGCTTAAGGGCCCAAACTATGCTGACTGGTACATAAATCTTATGCTGGTCCTAACTTCTGAAAAGTTAGATAAGGTGGTAAAAAATCCTACCCCGGAGCGTCTGGGTGATAGGGATTTTGAGGCCCGTAGGAGGGACTACCAAGATTGGGAGGATAAGAACTCCCTAACCCGCTGCTTTGTCATTGCCTCACTAGACAAGTCAATACAGAGGCAATTCGATCAGATCGAACTAGCCAAGGACATATTGGACAGTCTAAAGACTATGTATGAAGAGCAGAACCGTTCTACTCGACAGAAGGTCCTTAAACTGTTCATGACTGCGTAGATGTCCAAGGGGCAAAAAGTTCATGACCATTGTCTTCGGATGATGGGCTACATTAACGAACTCGAAGCCCTTAGATTCGGGCTAGATCTTGGCATGCAAGTGGATGCCATCCTGAACTCTTTTCCCTCTTCTTTCAATGCGTTCACAAAGAACTACAACATGAATAAGCTGAATGTCAACGTTCAGGAACTCAGCAATATGTTGTAGAGGGCCGATGATCTACTCAAGAAGAATGAGCATGTGGTTTTGCTTGCTGAAGCTAACAAATCAGGCAAGAGAAAAAGAAAGGCAAAGAAGCCCCAGAAAAAAGCTACCAAACCCAAGAAGCAGAAGAAGAACAAGGCATCTGATGTCTGTCACTTCTGCAAGCAGACAGGCCACTGGAAGAGGAACTGTCCTACCTACCTAGAATCTAAGAAAGGTAACGTCGAAACTTGTGTCATAGAAACTAATATGTTAGTTACTTCTGTATCTTGGTGTGTTGACTCCGGGGCTTCAACTCATGTGTGTAACTCACTGCAGGGGTTCAAAATTAGTAGAAGATTGAGTGAAGGCGAAGTGACACTATTTTTGGGAACAACTGCAAGTGTTGCAGCTGCAGCAAAAGGAACCGTAGAATTAGTTTTTAGAGAAGGAGTGCTTGTACTTAAAGATTGTCTTTATGTACAGAACTTAAGAAGAAATTTGATTTCTGTTTCTAAATTGTGTGCTGATGGATATACTGTTTATTTTAGTGATGTGATTACTGTTAAATGGAATAACAAATTCATCGCATGCAGGGAACTGGAGAACGGTCTCTATGTTCTACACCCTTCTCTGGGAACTAACATAACCGAAACTACGTCAGTCAAAAATCCCAAGAAAAGAAATCGTGATACAGTAAATCCCACGTGCCTCTAGCATTACCGACTCGGCCATATCGGTGTTGACCGAATCACAAGGTTGGTAAAGGATGGTCTTTTGGATTTTCTAACTGTAGAAAATTTTCCCACTTGTGAGCCTTGCCTTCAAGGTAAGATGACTAAGCGGCCATTTGATGGTAAGCCTGAAAGATCTACAACAATGAAGCCTTGCGGCTGTTGCATGTAGATATATGGACTTAAGCAGGCTTCTAGGAGTTGGAAAATCCGTTTAGATTATTCTATCAAAATATTTGACTTTGTGTAGAATCCGAATGAGCCCTATGTTTACAGGAAATCCAGTGGGGATAAGATCACCCTTTTGGTGTTGTACGTGGATGCTATCCTACTCATTGGGAATGCTGTAGGAATGTTGACTTCGGTCAAGGTGTGGCTATCACAACAGTTCTCCAAGAAAGATCTTAGAGAAGCTTCATATATACTGGGTTTTTGACTCTATAAAGATAGATCGAAGCAGATAATTGGATTATCCCAGGCTGCTTACATTGACAAAATTGTCAAAAGATACAACATGGAGAATTCTAAGAAAGGAAATGTTTCTTTCAGGCATGGAGTCATTCTCTCCAAGAAGATGTCTCCCAAGACTTCTGAGGAGATTGAGGGCATGAGAAATGTTCCCTATGTTTCAGCCGTAGGGAGCATCATATATGCCATGCTGTGCACTCGCTTGGACCTAGCTCAGGCGATGAGTGTGGTAAGCAGATTCCAGGCCAACCCAGGGCAGGAGCATTGGACTGCTGTGAAGAACATACTTAAATACCTTCGAAGGACAAAAGAGTTTTGTCTGGTATTCGATGGTAGTTCACTACAAGTTCTAGGGTATACCGATGCCGATTTCCAGTTGGATCCAAATGATAGAAAGTCGACATCTGGGTATGTTTTTACGATAGGATCGTGTGCTGTTTGCTGGAAAAGCAGCAAACAGGGGTCCACTGCAGACTCCACAACTGAGGCCGAGTACATTACCGCAAGTGAAGCTGCCAAGGAAGCCGTGTGGATGAAGAAATTCATACATGAATTAGGAGTGATTCCGTCCAGCACATCACCCATCCCGTTGTTGTGTGACAACAATGGAGTGATCACCCAAGCTAAAGAGCCTCGGGCTCACTCGAAGTCAAAGCACATCGAGAGGAAGTACCATGTATTGCAGGAGATCGTTGGTAGAGGGGATGTCCTAATTCAAAAGGTAGCATCAGCGGATAATGTGGCAGACCCATTGACTAAGCCACTGAAAAGAAGGTGTTTGAGAAACATGTGGAAAGTTTGGGACTTCGGCTTGTATCGGATTGGACCTAAGTGCAAGTGGGAGCTCTTAGACAGTTTTGTATGCCCTTAGCTTCAATCCAATTTTGATGTACTTTTGTCATTTAGTGTAAATAAATAAAGTGCATGTTTGATTCATGTTGTTTGGTATATTTCTGTGTAAGACCCTAAAACTAGACACTTATAGAGACTCGTGTTAGTTTTAAATGTTCAAAGCCATTGGATAAGTCTGGGGAGATTTATCCTGCCAAGGCTGATACTGGTGTGCCACTAAGTGTTGAGATGGTTTGTCTCGGCCACTAGGGTATGACCCAAGGCACATGCAATATGGGATTACTTGAATCCTTGAATCGGACCAGATTTCCAGTATTGCCTTGGACCTTGGAGACAGATGTGCAAAATTGGAAAGTTACACCTGACCCCTAGACTCGATTATGACATTTCACTAGGTGTCGGATCGGGTTGTCTTTGATATGTCAATCAGTGAGATCCTTAGCAGGGGTCAAAACCTGGGCATGTTGGGGCAGTCTGAGAATTTATCTGAGTAAGTGATCATTGTCGGACAATGGTAATGATCGGGAATGCACTCTCTCTGATGGAAACCAAACTGTCAGCAGTTGATTTCAATCGTTGGAATTTTGTTTTGCAAAATTAATATATATAAATGTATATGTACGGTTTTGAAAGGTTTGCAAATGATTTTAATTCTCAAGATCCATGTGAGTAGAGAGTGCGGCACTGTTCCTTGCAACCGAGGGACAGGTCCTCTCTTGTCGGGCAATGCTTGATCATTAAGGGTTGAGAGGTTAAGTGTAAAACCATTTAGGACTGATTAGATGGCTTGGCCCAAGGACCACTTAATGTAAGTGTTGGGCCCATAGGGTCCATGTGATGGGCTCAAGGGGTCACTGAGCTTTTCAGTGAATTCGAATGGACCTTGTAATAAAGGTTGGGCCGAACCCATGTGGCTGGTGTGTAGATCAATTCTTGGATCCCACGCCATACAAAGAAGCCCAACTAGGTAGCAGATTGGAAACTATTTAAATACTGAACACTTAATGGGCCAAAAGCCAATTACGAGCTGGGCTGATATGATCACCCATCTATGGGGCGAATCTGAGATTAATGTTAGTAAAAGGATTGGGCTTTTGACCTTATCCACTCTAGGAGACCAAATTCAAATCAGATTTGAATCTGGTAATCTCCTAATAAGATCAAGAGTAAACTAACTTAATCTGCAGATAGGATTAAGATAATCCCCTATCCAAATATTGATTTGGATTGGGATAACTCCTAATTAGGAGGTTTTCTTAATCAAGAAGAAAGGAGGAGAAAACCAATTCAAAAAATATCAGATTTCGAACCAAGGGTTTTATAGTAAGGAAGAAATCTTTCTGCGTACAAAGATTAGATCTCACAAAACTCCAGAGAGAAGAAAAGTTGTTCAGCCTCCCAGGAGTTCTTCTCCAGCCGCCACTATCCCCTCTTGCAAGATTCGATCTTTGCAGAAGAAAGAAGTCAAGAAATCAGTTCTTGACATCAGTCTTGCAGAAAAGAATGAAAAAGATTCGGTGTTCAGAGTTTCCAGTGGGTTCTTGCAAAGGATCCAGTGTGTAAGACGCACCCTGTTGGTTTCGTTCCATCCACAGCTGTGTCATCTTCAGCAGGAGCGGATCTTGGTGTCTTCTTTGGGCATGAACACCAACTTTGGGAGATATTGTTTCTCTGGATCAGGTATAATCCTCCCTTTCTCTTTTGGTTCAGATCTGGTTCGATTATGTTTTAAGTAGAATCTTTGAATATTGTATTCTAAATTTAGGGAATATGATTCCCAGTCGGGAGAAGGTAGGAAAATTTTTGAAATTTGCCCACCCATTCCGCACACTTCATGGTGTCCATTAGATGGATCCTACCATTCTTTCAAAGAAATCTTCTTTTCACCATCTCTTCTTTCCATCCTTTTTGCATTTTTCATAATAAGTTCGGCTTCTTTTCACTGGTTCGTAATCCGCCAAGAGTTTGACGAGCTTAAGCAAATGATGATTGTCTTAGGTTCCAATGTGGATTGGTTGATATCTTAAATCATGGAAAACCCACTTCACACACCCCCATCAGAAGTACTTTGTCCCTATCTGCCCTGGCAACATTTGCATCCACTCCCAGTCTTTAGACCACCACCTCAACCAGTATCCCCATCCCATCAACCATTAGTTCATAGATGTTCATCTGGTGCACTTGTAATGACTAAGAACTCTCTTGTCATTTTGGCCCCACCCTAAACAACTCCGCACTATGCATCATCTTCCAAGCCGAAATCACACATATTAGCCCCCGCTCAAGCCCAAATGATTCAAAATGGCCAACCAACTTAGAAGGAGAAAAGGATCCTCATCCATTTACCGTGCTCTCATGATCAAATGCTACCCAAGCCTAGGAATTATGATGAAAATGTTCATTGTGACTTTCATCGTGGACTAGGGTGCACAACTAGTTATTGCTGGCAACTAAAGTTTTCTATTCAAGATCTCATTGACGAGGCTGTATTCGATTCCACTAGGAAAGTTCCAAATGTGATGCCGCCAATGCCCAACAAGCTGATTCATTAGAAGATCTCGTCAGTTTTTGTTTGGTTGCATTAATTATGACTCTTCTATTCCATTTTGCTTTGTAATCATTGAACACATCATCTTTTGCATTAATCAAAGTTTTTAGTTAGTCATTTCATTTTATTGTTCTGCCTTCTGCGCTTTCGATAAAGTAATAAGTTTCAGTAACAAGGGGACTTCCTAAATTCAGAAAGAGATAAAGTTACTATTTCCCTTAGAAGGATTGTGCAAGCATGACTATCTTGGATAGCAAGCTTAGGATAAGCAAGGCATAACTGTGCGAAATAATGATTGTTGATTGAAGGGTCATGGCTAGAAACACCCTAGGGAGGGGTAATCCCATCAATCCAAAGTAGTGATATCCATTCCCAAGCATGTCTGCAGATAAGCCCACCATTGATAGCTCAAACTGGGGTAAGCATGATGTTGAAACCACTATGATGAGATATGCACTCCTTTGGGTCCGTTTCATGAGCCAACATAGAATGATTGTGTCATAACAACCTACTACTTTGCTTATTAATCATGGAAAGGACTGGAGGCTCTTATCAGTCATTTTTATTCCCCTAAATCCCTTGCCACTGTCAATATCGCTACTTAGCCCATTGAGCTGATTTGTTAGATCCTCTTCTTTGATTAAACCAATAAAATTCCTAATGTGCTTCTTTCCAAGGGACTAAAAGAAGTTAGAAAAAAAAAAAGGAGAAAAGGGGAAATAGAAAAAGAAAAGAAAAGAGAAAAAAAAAAAGAAAGAAGAAAAAAGAAAAAAAAATACTCTCATTTGAGTAATCTTAGAACATTCAAGTCTTAAAGTTATCAAATGACATAAATACCCTTAAGTTAGTTGAACTCGGAATGTGTACTCAACATGTTTTTCTCCCATACGTGTTATACATTTAATGGAGAAATGATGGGAGGCCCTCTTTTGGCTGATTGCTTTATCCCTTTTCGCTAAACCCTCTTTATTATTCATTTCACTAGTTATCCCTTTGAGACTTTGTAGAAACCATTCCTTCAAATAAACCCTCCTAAGAGGCAGATGTCAGATGTTCAATTCTGCATATGAACCTCAATCAATTGAGAAAAAACAGAAAGAAAGAAATGAATATAAAAATTGGGGCAATGTGCAAATTAAAGAAAAAGAAAGAAAAAGAAAAGAAAAGAGGTAAAAAGAAGGGAGGTTGCAAAGATAGATTGGAGCAACCAATTGTTGTGAGAAGAAGAAGAAAAGAACAAGTGAGAACAACTGGGGTAGACTTGATTGATAGGATCCAACAGTGACTTCTGTTCTTAGTTTTTTATTTTAGCTTCACTTATTTCCATTTCGTCCTTTAATAAAGTCCTCCTTGATCACCCGAGAGCATAATCCATAGTATTGAAAGACATGAAGAGCACTTTGTGTCATTTATGATTGCGATGTGCTTGATTGAGGAAAAACAAGAGTATAAGAGCATAATTTTGAATAAATCTCTAAATATGGATTCAAGCATCCGATATCCATTATAGTTTAAGTTTCTTGAACCTTTTATCCCTTGTCCTATGCCACATTTTGTCCTAGTCAAAAGTCCTCCCCGATCATTGAAAAGTTGGTAATTGACACTAGATAGAACTGAATGGGTTGGCAAAAAAAGAGAAAAAAAATGGAAAGAAGAAATCAAGCCTGATTGTTCTCTAAAGCTAGGGGCAAAATGGTAAAGAAAGAGAGGATCTTCTTATTAAAAGCGCAATGGGTGTTTCATGAGCAATCCTTCTTAATTGATTCAAATTGGGGAAAACCCCCTTTCAATGGGTGTTTCGTGAAGTGGATCTTTGATCGACGATCATTGCATATCCAATGTTTATGTCTTTGAGATTTGAAATATATTGATAATTATTTTCCAAGAATGAAGTGGTTGGTTTTATCTCTTATTCAAGTCTGGAAAAAAATTCCCGATGGAACTCTATCTTTGAATATCCATAGGGAGCATCCTATTATAATCAAGGGTGATTCATTATTGGTTATGTCATCCCTAAAAAAAGGCAGATGTTCCTTGGAATTTGAAAGGCATCATCTCTTGCTACTTGAAGAGGAGAGGTCTATTCGAGGGTGGTCTTCGATACTAGCATATTTTCAGAGAAGCTAACCAAGCGGTAGATTAGCTTCCTCATGAAGCTCTTTCTTCTTCTTCCCCTTACCTAGACTATTGTGTCAACTCACCTCCCCCTTCCCTTCTTCTTATTTGTTTTGCAGATTTTCGGAGACGTACTACCCCCCATTGTGTGTAGTACACTTCTTTTTATTTCAAAAAAAAAAAAGAACATCCATTGCTTTGCAATATTTGAATATGGAATTTTGCATTGTGTTGATAAGTTAAAAATTTCATATGAAAGTTAATCATTATATGATGAATTGTGTTTTTTAGTTAATCATATCATGCTTTTTAAAATCATCCAGCTTCCAGATAACCATATCATTTCCCGCCTATGGCATAGAAATCATTATTTGATCAAGATATGTTAGACAGTTTTTATATTCCCTTAGCTTCAATCAAAAGAATGTACATTATGAGTTTATTGTAAATGAATAAAGTACATATTTGATTCATGTTCCCGTGGTGTGTTTCTGTGTAATACCCTTAAACTGGACACTTAATGAGACTCGTGTTAGTTTAGAATGTTCACAGCCAGTGGAATCGGTCTGGGGAGACCTATCCTGATAAGGCTGACATTGATGTGCCACCAAGTCGGTTGGGGTGGCTTGACTCAGCCACCAGGGTGAGACCCAAGGCACATGTAGTGTAGGATTAATTGAATCTTTGAACTAGACCAGATTTTCAATATTGCCCTGGACCTTTGAGATTAATGGGAAAAACTGAAAAGTTACACCCGACCCCTAGACTAGATTATGATATTGCACTAGGTGTCGGATTGGGTTGTCTTTAATGTACCAATCAGTGAGATCCTTAGCGGGGGTCAAAACCTGGGTATATTGGGACAGTCTGAGAATTCATCTGAGTGGGTGATCATAGTGACAGGATCAAACCCTTTGTCGGACAAAGGTAATGATCGGGAATGCACTCTCACTGATGGAAACCAAGACTGCCGGCAACCAATTTCAATCATTGAGATTAGTTTTGCAAAATATATTTTATATGAGATATAAAAGTATATACATATTATGGTTTCCAAAATATTTGCAAAAGGTTTTAATTCCCGTGATCCATATAAGCAGAGAGTGCAACACTATTCCTTGCAGCCGAGGGAGATGTCCTCTCTTGTCAAGCAGTGTTTGATCATTATGTGCTAAGAGGTTAAGTGTAAGACCATTGAGGATAATACCTGATGGGCTAATCTTGTATTTGCCCACAGTCCCTGGTTGTTACAAGGTGACTTGGCCCAGGGACCACTTAGGGTAATTGTTGGGCCCATAGAGCCCATATGATGGGTTTCAAGGGGTGCACTGTCCATAACAGTGTATTCGGCTAGGCCTTGTAACAAAGGTTGGGCCGAACCCATATGGCTGATGTGTAGATCAATGTTTGGGTCCCGCACCATACAAGGAAGCCCAACTAGGCAGCAGTTAGGAAGGCTAAGTGAGCACATAACCTTAATGGACCTAAAGCCCATTTTGAACTGGGCTAATTTAAGTAGTTATATAAGGGGAAAATTCTGGGAATGGATTAGCAGATAGGATATGGTCTTAACCCTATCCATTTAGAGAGTCCAAATCTAAATGTGATTTAGATCTGGAAACCTCCTAATGAGATTAGGAGAAGGCTGATCTGATCTGTAGATAAGATAAGGGTTTATCCTTATCACCTAAAGGGATGTTTGATCCAAATATGATTTGGATCAGCAACACCTAATGGGATTAGGAGCTGATCCCTTTATGGTTACAATAGAAGGAGGGGGCGGCAGCCTTTAGAAGACACATATTCACATCCTCTTCAGAGCTGAAATCACAGAAGGAAGAATTAAGCATCCCTGCGAAATTCTTTCTTGCCGCCTCCTTCCTGCTGCCGCCTCACCTGCCAGTTCGACTTCCAGTTTAGTGGGAGAAATCAAGATTCGATCTTGACATTAGTTCCTTGTGAAGGGACTGATAGGAAGCTATGCTCACGTGCCATTCTGCTATTTCTTGTGAAGGATTAGGTTCTTAGAGAGAACACTACTGATTCTGCTCCATCATACACTGCGCCATCTTCAATGGGAGCAGTCTTTGGATCCTTCCTTGGGTGTGAACACCTTCGTTGGGAGATATTGTTTCTCCGTATCAGGTGTAATCCTCTCCTACTGCTTTTATTCAGATCTGGTCCAGTTTATGGTTCAAGATTGATCCTTGTAAATATGATTTTCTAAAATAGGGAATGCGATTCCCAATTGAAGGGAGATAAATTTTTTTTTGAAATTCGCCCACCTTATTTCACAAGTTTTGGGCATCCATACGATGGATCTCTCATCCCTTCAGTGGTATCAGAGCCATGGTTCAAGCCTTGAACCAAATTGGATCAAATCTGAACTTGCGCAAATGGGCAGAAGGTGATCTACTCGATTTGAGCAGATTTGATGTTTCTCTAGAAAATTTGTTTCTAGTTAATGGGAGATTAATCTGAAATTAATTTTTATAAATTTGATTATTATTTAGAACTATTCTTTATAATTTTCTTGATTTATGGGCTATTCATACACTTGGAGATCGAAATCTTGATTGGCGTAGGGAACTTGCGATTTTGTAGTTTCATGATTATTCTATTACATTTGGTTTGTAAAATAATTTTTTTTAGACTAAATGTATAGGCATTCGATATAATGTAATTATTAATAGAAATTAGGTTTTCTATATTTTTTTTTATTTTGGATCGAAGATGGCGGCGTAGAAAAGGAGATTTCGCAGATGGGAGAATCACTATCTTCGATTTGTAGTTTGTGAAACTGCAACCTATGATCTAACCTCTGTTTTGTAGGATGGATTGTGCGGATAGCCCTATGTGACTGATTCTTGCTTGTTCTTTTATCAATAATTAATTTCAGATTAATTCTTGAATTAAATCTTTAATTAAAGATCAAACCCTAGATGCATTCAAACCAGATTGGTCTAAACTGGTTGGGCCGAATCTAGGGTTCGATCAAGGCTGAATATCAGCCCTATTTCTTCCCACTAATGGGCCTGAAGATTGATAATTAATTAAATGTTTAATTTGGCCCAACTTGTAAAGGCCCAATTTTAAGTTGTTAAAACTTCTAAAAGCCCACTTTGCGGATAAAGCTATATGGGCCGAACTGTTCAACCCTCATTCATTCTATATACTTAGATAATATTAATGGTTAATACTATGGATTAAAAATGGGCTTCAAATGGGCTTTACAAATATTTAATCGATTGGATCAATTTATCCTTGCATGTGATGTATGGATGTGTGATGTGCTATGTACATGGGCCATAAGTGTTTGGCCCATGCTAAATCGATAGTGGCTCTTGCGCACACCATGGCTGAATGCACATCATTGCCATGGTGTCCCTTTTGGTCATTGGATGACCTCCCTCAGTGGTAGGCCCCACACCTCATGGAGAGGTTATGTGCAAAACCCTAGCCAATTTAGGCTCACCGAAATCTAGCTTTATGAAATTTAGTGGGAGCCACTTTGGTTTGACCTAGATCAAACTAGGGCGTAATTTACTATTCCCTCTAGCTAATATGAGTGCATGTGACAGGGAAATTCATATGATAACTCTCTAAAGTCTTTTCATCATTAGCATGAGGATGGGTCCTTCAGTAATGAGGAAACGCACCAGAAAATGGGCTATCCATTTGCTGTTGGGCTTGTCTGAGTATTTCATAAGATGATAGGGGCATCATAGACCGATGTGGGAGGGGCTTCACCAGAAAATTGGAACTCTCTCACGGTACCTTGGCGTTCATGAATATGATAGGTAAGCACTCACTAGACATAAATGTTTACTTGAAAACGGCTCTGAACCTTGTTTGAGAGAGGCCAAAGGGAAAACTCATATGATGAGTGGATATGATCTTTCACAGAAAGGTGGTGGGGTTATACAGCTGAAACCGTTGGCTCCATGCACCCTATGTGATTTCCCACATTTCCAGAGACAACTCATAGTCTTCGTCACTGAAATGGGAGGGAAATGTCAGAGATGAATAAATGGGAATGGAACATAGATTAAAAGCCATATCTATGTAATGAACATGAATCAAATTATGTTGTGGACTAATGTTTGTTCTTTTATCAGAAAATGGAAAATGGACAATTTGCAAATCTTCTTGATGACAACAAGTTGAAGGGCCCAAACTATGCCGACTGGTATAGGAACCTTATGTTGGTCCTAATTTCTAAAAAGTTAGACAAAGTGGCTAAAAATCCTGCCCCGGAGCATCTGAGTGATAGGACTTCTAAGGCTCGAAGGAGAGACTATCATGATTGGGAGGAGAAAAACTCCCCTGCCCATCGTTACATCATTGCCTCCTTTGATAATCCAATATAGAGGCAGTTCGGTTAGATCAAATTTGCCAAAGATATATTGGACAGTCTCAAGATGTTGTATGAAGAGCAGAATCGTTCTACTCGACAAAAGGTCTTGAAACAGTTCATGACCGCACAAATTTCCAAAGGGCAACAAGTTCATGACCATTGTCTTCGGATGATGGGTTACATCAATGAGCTTGAAGCTCTTGGATCCGGGCTGGACCTTGTGACCTAGATAGACGCTATCCTTAATTCTTTGCCTCCTTCCTTTAATCCATTCATCATGAACTATAACATAAACAAGCTGAATGTCAGCTTACAAGAGCTCAGCAATATGTTGCAACGAGCAGAAGAACTGATTAAAAAGGAAGAGCCTATAGCTATGCTTGTTGAAGCTTGCAAGACAGGCAAGAGAAAGAGAAAGGCAAAGAAGCCTCAAAAGAAAGCCACTAAGGTTAAGAAGCAAAAGAAAGACAAAGCATCGGATGTCTGTCACTTCTGCAAGAAGACCAGCCATTGGAAAAGGAATTGTCCTACCTACCTAAAATCCAAAAAAGGTAATTTTGAAACTTGTGTTATAGAAACCAATTTATTGGTAGCTTCTGCGCCCTGGTGTATTAACTCCGGGGCTTCAACTCATGCATGTAACTCACTGCAGGGGTTCAAGGTAAGTAGAAGGCTGAGTGAAGGAGAAGTTATGCTCTACTTGGGGACTTCTACAAGTGTTGCAGTCGCGGCCATAGGAACCGTGGAGTTAATTTTTAGAGAATGAAATATTGTACTGAAAGATTGTCTTTATGTACAAAATTTAAGAAGAAATTTGATTTCTGTTTCAAAATTGTGTCCGGATGGTTATCCTATCTTCTTTAGTAATACAATTACTATTAAAAGAAACAATAAATTCATCGCATATGGGAAACTAGAGAATGAATGAAATCCCCAAGAAAAGAGTCTGTGATATAGTTAATCCCATGTGCTTATGGCATTACCGACTTGGCCATATTGGTGTTGGCCGAATCACAAGGTTGGTAAAGGATGGTCCTTTGGATTTTCTAACTGTAGAAGATCTTCCCACATGTGAGCCTTGCCTACAAGGTAAGATGATGAAATGGCCATTTAACGATAAGCCTGAAAGATGTACAAGCACACTTGACCTTATACATAGTGATGTATGTGGTCCCCTGAGTGTTAGGACATGGAATCAACACGTGTATTTCATCACCTTTATTGATGATTTATCACGATATTGTTACGTGTACCTAATGAGACACAAGTCTGAATCCTTTGAAAAGTTCAAAGAGTTCAGACAAGAGGTCGAGAAATAGTTAGAAAGAGAAATTAAAGCCCTTCGATCAGATCGAGGTGGCGAGTATCTCTTTGACGAATTCATGGACTACTTAAAGGACAATGGGATGGTATCACAATTGACTCCTCCTACTACACTACAACTTAACGGTGTTTCAGAGAGTAGGAATAGGACCTTATTGGATATGGTCTGGTCACTTCTCATACACTCAAAGTTACCCACATCCTTTTGGGGTTACGCATCAGAGATTGCGATTTACATGCTGAATCGGGTTCAAACCAAATCAGTTCCGACAACTCCAAATGAACTTTGGACCAGAAAGAAACCATGTGTTAGACACTTGAAGATTTGGGATTGTCCAACACACGTCAAAAGAACAAGTGCAAACAAGTTGGAATCCAAGACCAGCCATTGCCTATTTTTAGGCTACCCAAAAGGCTCTATGGGCTACCTATTCTATTACCCAAGTGAGCAGAAGGTGTTCTACAACCGAAATGCACAATTCTTGGAAACCGATTACATCCTGGACACCCATCGTCAGAAAGTAGTTATTGATGAAGAGAGCTTAGAAGCAGTGGGAGTTGTCCCACAAGTTCCTAGTAGTGACCCACCTAAAAGATCCACATGGGTATCCAGGCCACTAGTCCATTATGGTTATGACCAGGATTGTTACCTAGTGGAAACCTTGACTAGTGAGGAGGATCCCATGACTTATGCGGGAGCTATGTTGGACATAGATTCCTAGAAGTGGGTGGAGACCATGACAGTGGAGATGGACTCAATGGAGACCAATGGAGTCTGAACTCTAGTAGATCCACCCTCCGGGGTAAAAGCAATTGGTTGCAAGTGGATTTTCAAGAGGAAGAAGGGCCCTGATGGTAGGATTGAGTCCTTCAAAGCTCATCTGGTGGCGAAAGGGTACACTCAGAAAGAGGGCATCGATTATGAGGAAACCTTTTCACCTATGGCCATACTTAAATCTATTAGGATCCTGCTAGCTGTAGCAGCATACCATGATTATGAGATTTGGCAAATGGATGTCAAAACTGCATTCCTGAATGGAGATCTTATTGAAGATATCTATATGCAGCAGCCACAAGGCTTCATTGATGCTGGCCAGGAACACATGTTGTGTAAACTTAATAGATCTATTTATGGACTTAAGCAAGCTTCTAAGAGTTGGAACATCCGTTTTGACTCTACTGTCAAATCATTTGACTTCAAGCATAATCCGGATGAGCCCTGTGTTTACAGGAAGTCTAGTGGGGATAAGGTTACTTTCTTAATTCTATATGTTGATGACATTCTAGTAATTGGGAATTATGTAAGAATGTTAACTATGGTGAAAGTATGACTTTCACAACAATTCTCCATTAAAGATCTTGGAAAAGCCTCCTATATACTAAGTCATTGACTCTATAGAGATAGATTGAAGCGGATAATAGAATTATCCCAATCTGCTTACATCGACAAAACAATCAAAAGATATAGCATGGAGAACTCCAAGAAAGGAAATGTTCCTTTCAGGCACGAAGTCACTCTCTCCAAGAAGATGTCTCCCAAGACCTTTGAGGAGATTGAGGGTATGAAGGATGTTCCCTATGCCTCTACTGTAGGGAGCATCATGTATGCCATGCTGTGCACTCGGCCCGACATTGCTCAGGCAGTGAGTGTGGTAAGAAAATTTTTGGCCAACCTAGGGCAGGAGCACTAGACTACTGTGAAAAACTTACTTAAGTACCTTCAAAGGACAAAAGAGTTCTATCTAGTATTCGATGGTAGCTCACTACAGATCCAGGGGTATACTGATGCCGATTTCCAGTCGGATCCAGATGATAGAAAGTCTACATCTGGATATGTTTTCATGATAGGATTGTGTGCTGTTTGTTGGAAAAGCAGAAAATAGGGGTCCACTGTAGACTCCACAACCAAAGACGAATACATTGCCGCAAGCGAGGCTGCCAAAGAAGCTGTGTGGATGAAGAAGTTCATTCACAAGTTGGGAGCAATTCTGTCTAGCACATCAACCATCCCGTTGTTGTAACAACAATGGAGCCATTACTCAGTCTAAGGAGCCACGAGCCCACTCGAAGTCAAAGCACATCGAGAGGAAGTACCACGTACTACGGGAGATTGTTGGTAGAGGGGACATCCTAATTTAGAAGGTAGCATTAGCGGAAGATGTAGCAGACCCATTGATGAAGCCACTATCACAAAAAGTGTTTGAGAAACACGTGAAAAGCATGGGACTCCGACTTGTACTAGATTGGGCCTAAGTGCAAGTGGGAGCTGTTAGACAGTTTTTGTATGCCCTTAGCTTCAATCAGAATGATGTACATTATGAGTTTATTGTAAATGAATAAAGTACATATTTGATTCATGTTCTTGTGGTGTGTTTCTGTGTAATACCCTTAAACTGGACACTTAATGAGACTCGTGTTAGTTTAGAATGTTCACAGCTAGTGGGTCAGTCTAGTAGACCTATCTTGATAACGCTGACACTGATGTGTCTCCAAGTTGGTTGGGGTGGCCTGTCTCAGCTACCAGGGTGAGACCCAAGGCATATGCAGTGTAGGACTAATTGAAGCTTTGAACCGGACTAGATTTCTAGTTTTGCCCTGGACCTTGGAGATTAATGGGCAAAACTAGAAAGTTACACCCGACCCCTAGACTTGATTATGATACTGCACTAGGTGTTGGATTAGGTTGTCTTTGATGTACCAATCAGTGAGATCCTTAGAGGGAGTCAAAACCTGGGTATGTTGGCACAGTTTGTGAATTCATCTAAGTGGGTGAACGTAGTGACAGGATCAGCCCCTTTGTTGGACAAAGGTAATGATCGGGGATGCACTATCTCTGATGGAAACCAAGACCGCCGGCAGCTGATTTCAATCGTTGAGATTTGTTTTGCGAAATATATTTTATATGAGATATAAAAGTACAAACATATTATGGTTTCCAAAATGTTTGCAAAAGGTTTTAATTCCTGGGATCCATATAAGTAGAGAGTGCAACACTGTTCCTTGCAGTTGAGGGAGAGGTCCTCTCTTGTCGGGCAGTGTTTGATCATTATGGGCCAGGCCTTGTAACAAAGGCTGGGCCGAACCCTTGTGGCTGATGTGTAGATCAATGTTTGGGTCCCACGCCATACAAGGAAGCCTAACTGGGCAGCAGTTAGGAAGGCTAAGTGAGCACATAACCTTAATGGGCCTAAAGCCCATTTCGAACTGGGCTAATTTAAGTAGTTATATAAGGGGCAAATTCTAGGAATGGATTAGCATATAGGATAGGGTCTTAACCCTATCCATTCAAAGAGTCCAGATCTGAATCACATTCAGATCTAGAAACCTCCTAATGAGATTAGGAGATGGCTGATCTCATCTGCAAATAAGATAAGGGTTTACCCTTATCACCTAAAGGGATGTCTGATCCAAATATGATTTGGATCAGCAACTCCTAGTGGGATTAGGAGCTGATCCCTTTAAGGTTACAAAAAAAGGAGGGGGCGACAGTCTTTAGAAGACACATATTCACATCCTCTTCAGAGCTGAAATCACAAAAGGAAGAATTAAGCATCCCTGCCAAATTCTTTCTTGCCGCCTCCTTCTTGCTGCGACCTCACCTGCCAATTCGACATCCAGTTCAGTGGGAGAAATCAAGATTTGATCTTGACATCATTTCCTTGTGAAGGGACTGATAGGAAGCTGTGCTCATGTGCCATCCTACTATTTCTTGCGAAGGATTAGGTTCTTGGAGAGAACACTATTGATTCTGCTCCATCCTACACTGAATCATCTTCAATGGGAGCAGTCTTTGGATCATTCCTTGGGCGTGGACACCTTCGTTGGGAGATATTATTTCTCCATATCAGGTGTAATCCTCTCCTACTGCTTTTATTCAGATCTAGTCCAGTTTATGGTTCAAGATTGATCCTTGAAAATATGATTTTCTAAAATAGGGAATGCGATTCCCAATTGAAGGGAGAGAAAATTTTGTTTGAAATTCGCCCACCTTATTTCGCAAGTTTTGGGCGTCCATACGATGGATCTCTCATCCCTTCATGATAACCATATTGTTAAAAGACTGTCATGATAGTAAAGACCCTCATGGCATTAAAGTCCCTTGTGGCATCAAAGACCATTATTGCATTAAAGTTCTTCATGACTTTTTTCTTTATGGCAAGTGTACCCTAATTCCATAAGGTTTTTACCCAGGAGGGGTCGTTTACCAAAAAATTAGTAGTTTTCACCAATAAACCCTAATTTCGTAAGGTTTTCAACCAAGACGGGTTGTTTTCCCAAAGAATTGTAGTTTTCACAAATGTATCCTGATTCTGTAAGGTTTTTACCCAAAAGGGGTCATTTTCCCAAAACATAGTCATTTTCACAAATGAACCCTAAGTCCTTAACGTTTTTACCTAGAAGGGGTCTTTTTTGAAAAAAATGGTAGTTTTCATCAATTTACCCTGATTCTGTAAGGTTTTTACCCAAGAGGGTGAGTCATTTTCCCAAAAAATAGTTGTTTTCACAAATAAGCCTTAATTCCATATGGTTTTGACCTAGGCGGGGTCATTTTCCCAAAAAATGGTAGTTTTCACCAATTTACCCTAATTTCATAAGGTTTTTACCTAGTAGGGGTCGTTTTCCAAAAAAATGGCAGTTTTCACTAATTTTCCCTAATTTCATAAGGTTTTTACCTAGTAGGGGTCATTTTCCAAAAAAATAGCCATTTTCTAATACCCTGACTCCATAAAGATTCAGATACCGAGGAGGGGTCACTTTGAGATAGGAGATGATGATAATAGAAGCTTGATAACAAGTTCATCACCTTTCTCAAGGAATGTGGTAGCGTGTCCAAAATTTGTAGATTACCCATCATCCCTGAAGGAGCGTAAGTGAAATTTCTAATTTGAGGAATCATATTAATCATGCATTATTATCTTGATGAATACTAACGCACACTTGAAAGCACAACACTTTTCACCATCATTAGATTTATCGAGTGTTTGGTCGAAATTTTAAGCGTCGATTGCTCTTGGTTGGAATGATGCATCTCGTTTGACCAAAGAGCAGTTGCGCTATATCAAGCACAGGACCTCTGTCAAGTTTTCAACATGTTTTCCTAAGGCTCTTAAAATATTTTTTGAAGAATATGTGTGTTTGTTTTGTGACTGTGCCTTGCGATAAGCTTAAGTATTATGTTCTTGAATTGCTTTCAAAGTTGTGTTTTACTTACTTTTGATGCTTTCCTTTACAACAAATGCACCCTGATTCTATAGGGTTTCTAATACCTAGGAGGGGTCACTTTTCAAAATGTAATTGGTTTTCACATTGGGTTGCTTTTATCATTGCTTTTCTTTTATGGCAAATGTACCTTGATTCAAAAGGTTCTTGATACCTAGGAAATGTCCTAAATATGATGAAACGATGCTACATGAACAAACCGCCAACCTTGGTCTCCAATAGTCAATGTTGACCAATTGGCATAGATGTTTTGTAAAAGTACTTTTGTAAAAGTGCTTTTATAGAAGTACTTTCATAAAAGTGATTTTATAAAAGTGCTTTCTTAAAAGTGATTTTGTAAAAGTGCTTTCATAAAAGTACTTCCATAAAGTACTTTCATAAAAGTACTTTTGTAAAAATGCTTTTATAGAAGTATTTTTGTAAAAGTAATTTCATGTGTTTTTATAAAAGTACTTCCATAAAAGTGCTTTTATAAAAGTACTTTTCCAAAATTGATTTTACAAAATGCTTTTGTAGAAGTACTTCGATAAAAGTACTTTCATAAAAGTGCTTTTATAAAAATACTTTCATAAAAGTACTTCCATAAATGTGCTTTCGTTTTGTAAAAGTACTTTCATAAAAGTGCTTTTATAAAAGTGCTTTTATAAAAGTACTTTGTAAAAGTGCTTTCATAAAAGTATTTCCATAAAATTTCTTTTATAAAAGTACATTCATAAAAGTGGTTTTATAAAAGTGTGCTTTTGTAAAAGTACAAAGTGCTTTTATAAAATAATTTCATAAGTGTTTTCGTAAAAGTACTTTCATAAAAGTGTTTATAAAAGTACTTTCGTAAAACTGCTCTAGTAAAGTACTTTTATAAAAGTGCTTCCATAAAGTGCTTTTATAAAAGTGCTTTCATAAAAATACTTTCGTAAAAGTGTTTATAAAAGTACTTCCATAAAAGTGCTTTTGTAAAAGTACTTCTATAAAAGTGCATTTATAAAAGTACTTTCGTAAAAGTACTTCCGTTAAAATGCTTTCATGTAAAAGTACTTTCATAAAAGTATTTTTATAAAAGTGCTTTCATAAATGTGCTTTCTTGTAAAAGTAGTTTTATAAAAGTGCTTTCATAAAAGTACTTTTACAAAAGTGCTTTCGTAAAAGTACTTTTGTAAAAATGCTTTCGCAAAAGTAAACATCTATGACAACAATTTTATAGGTAGTTTCCTCAAAGAATGAAATGAGCAAGATGGGGCATGATTATATTTCATGCTGCAAGTAAGTCAATTTTTATACTATGGGGCTGATTTTCATTCTAAAAAAAATGTAGCCGTTGGCAAAAATTTTGTAACCAAACAGTCTATTACAATTCATTCTTGCCCATTCTTGCCTATAATGAGCAAGAATTAAGAGAATGAGGCCTAGATAAGTAAACCAAACATGGCCTAAATCTCGATAACCGGCTCAATGAGTCCTGTAGATCATCCATCTCATAATGCCCAAACCGCCAGTCTCGTTGGATATAAGGTCGCCATATGGGTTTATCAAGGCTCCCTATTAAAAGAAGAGTAAATTCAGCCTGAGGTAAAGAATGGGTATTTTGAAACCAGAAAATACTTAAAAGCTGTAATTTCTATACATTGAAATAATATCAGCTAGATGCTGTGGAGAAATATCCATCACATGATCCAAGCAACACATCAACGTAATTTATAAACGTATTATCTAGAAAAACAGGGAGGTTCGTGTTATGGAATGGTTGCTAGCAAGAACTGTATAATAAAGTGTACACCATGAACGTAATCACATGATCCAAGCAACACATCAACGTAATTTATAAACATATTATCTAGAAAAATGCACGCACCTCACCTTGCACCTAAGGCACGAATCCATACAGCAAGAACGTAATTTACATGCATTTTTGGAATTTTTTAGATATATATATATATATATTTATTTATTTTTTTGCATTTTTGCGCCTTGCTTTAAAAATGTGTACATCTCGCCTTACACCTCAAGCACAAATGGCCTTTGCACTTCTTTTGTGCCTTTCACTTTTAAAATACTCGCTGAATCACATGAATCCTTGTGTTTTGTAACATTTATTTACTTTCTATCTAATTTGTTTTTTTTTTTTCTATTTTCTTGTGGTGTTATCAATTCCCCTATCATGCTTCCATACAAAAGAGAACTCTTACGGCAGAATAAATTCAATGGTGGTTCATTTCCATTTAAAACAAAGTGAACATAGGCCTCAGTCACTAAATGGACTCAGTATCCTACTTCCATGAATTTCTCATTCCTGCTTTCTTAATTGTTTTGCTGATTAGACTTTCAACAAGCCAACAGTATTTACATTGGGATTTTTTCAATGAATTTCTTTGTGTACAATGTTTCTCACTTCTTAATGTATTGCTGATTAAACTTTCATATATTACCTGCGTACATTAGACTATGCTTGTCAACCTTCCCGTAAAATGGCCTTGTTCTCCTCTTTAGCAGCTCTTTGGAGCTCACTCCATGCACACATTCTATCTTGCCTTGAAACTTTACTCGTTGTCACCACCTGAAGGTAAGATCATGAATTATTAATGAACACAGAGAGAAAGAATTGAAAGAAAAAGGGAAATGAAGACGATCCATTCGTGTTTAACTGAAATCGTTACCTTAGAAAACAAATAGTATGTAGGGAGGGAAGTGAAGCAGGCCAAGTCCCTTTTGTGCTCGTCTAGGCCTTATAGTTAGTTACCCTGTGTGAAGATGATTCTTCGAGTTAGTTTTCCATCGAGCTAAGGAAGGACTTCAAACCCTTGACCAATTTCTTCTTCATCAAAACCTCAGCCTCGGCCTTCTTACGTCATTCATACTTCTTACGAGCTTAACCCTCTTCCTATGATTGGCACACTGTTGAATCAGGACCTCCACCTTTTCGTAGAGGCCGATAGAGCAAGAGACCATTTGCAGAAAGAAAAAAATATAAGTTAGTTCGAACTAGTCAAGATACTATAACAATCGATGAAGTCCAAAATCATACCTCAGCCAACTTATCCAGCAAGATATTCTAAAGCGAGTTAATGGAGTGTTGGGTCTAGGACTGACGATCACCAGGAAGCACCATCCCTATGGTGAGTTGTTAGCCGGTCCTGGCTTATGCACAAGGAGTCTCCCTCCCTAACATTCCACGTCGGCTGGTAGACTAGACAAGCACTCGGGGGCTCATGATCCTGAGCGTCAGAGGAGTAGGGAACAACTTGACAGGATGCACTAGAAGTCCCCTTGGTTTGGTGTTCCCTCAATTGTAGCTTCATGGAAAACCATGGATCTCGGAAACTCTTCAACTTCTTTAATTACAAATTCTCGTCCAAGGCTTTATTGTATCTTAGGAATAAATTTGCTTATATTCCAACAATAAAATCAATAAAATTGAGTTGGGACAAATAATATTCCAAAGACATTATCTTTAAACATGTCTTAGAGCGCTATTCCTCTAAATTGTGTGACCTCATTTTCCAACGCGTCAACGACAATTTCTAAGGTGGAAACTATTCAATGGTGGGTTCTAATCTTACTTACACGCGTTTAGCTGAATAATATCTTGGGATATAGACAAAAATGAAAGAGATGAATATAAACGAGGATAGACAATGATAAGTTGAAAGAAATTAATTGTTTTGTCCTCTAGGAAATAATGATGCTCGTAATATTGGACGTGATGCAATGCGCCACGTCAACTCTATAAGTCTATATCTGATTGTCATGGCCCCTAGTTTCGGTTGCTTCTGTCATTACGAGGAATTCACATCTGTTTGCCTCATCCCAACTGTGTATTGGGAACATCTTCCAATAACAATTTTGGAAGATGTTCCTCATGCACGATGAGATGTGAGATATGCATGATGTAAGGCGCAGATGTGAACTCTATGGAAACATAACATTATCAATTTCGGAAGATGTTCCTCATGCACGATGAGATGTGAGATATGCATGATGTAAGGCGCAGATGTGAACTCTATGGAAACATAACATCTACTGTTGAATGTCATCACGGTTGGTCTAATAAATTCAAAATAATGCTTTTTCGGTAAATAACTTAAATTAATATTTCTCTGATAATAGCTACATATGCGATTCGAGATTGTTGTTAATCAATGAATTCAATTTTTGTTTCTACCAACAGATAGTGAGGGGGTTTGAGATTAAAAGGAACTAGCTGAGGGGTTCTTGCTTCTCTGGGGCTGAAATGGAATTACAACATTCTTATTTGCTACATTAAAAAAGATAATGGTTTTTTAATAAGAAATTTACAATTATAAGTACTAGGTCTTGAAACTCATATAAAAACTTAAAAGGGATCATCTTGAGTTTTTTTTTTTTTTAAATATTGCTTCAATAAAGTATCTCATAAAATAATATGATTATACAATGATAGTTCTAAGTTTTACTTTATAGCTATCATTTGTTTCACATCGAGAACTCGTAGCTGACCCGGACAGTAGGACCGTTCGACACAGGAACAATCCAGGCAACCGGTTCCGTTTTACCCTAAACTTGATCACTGGCCAAAAATCGTTGAATCAGTTAACGACAGTTGAACCGTTGACCTGGAAACCGATGGCCATAATAGTTTCATTTCCAAGTCATTTTTTCTAGATGTCAATAATTAGACGAAATAACTTTATAGTCATAGTCATGGGAAGGGTGGACATTGCAAGGGATTCCAAAACCTTGAAAGTTAAATTCAAAGTGACCTTAAACACAACAAAAATTGGCGGTAAATCTACCAAACTCAAAAAACCAAGGAAAAAAATCAGAAAGTTGAGTCCAAAGTTCTGCTTTGAAGCAGAGCTAAACATACATGCAATCAAAGAAAGATTCATCTTGTAAGAAAAAAAAAAAAAGCATTGCACAAGGAAAAACCCAAAGAAAAAACAAAAGAGAAGAAATAAATGGTGGTAAACCCCCATTTTGGAGGATCTTGAAGAAGACGACCAAATACAAAAAAAAAAAAGAAAAAAAAAAGAACATACCGCACACGCTTTAATAAAGCCAACAGTAGAAGAAACATTTGAATAGTAAAAATCCAAAAGCATAAAGACCATGATTTTTTATCCGCCGTTGACCCAGATGGACGGACATTTCGGCATGGGAACCGTCCAGTCAACTAATTCCATTTTACCCCAATCTTAGTTCGTAAACAAAAACGTTGAATTGATCAATGACCCATTGACCCGAGCGGTCGAACTACCAATCCATTGGCCCATTCAATGGTTTTGACCATTGTTTTATTTTTTAATTGGGAACCGTCTAGGCAACCAATTCTGTTTTATCCCAACCCTGGTCCCTGGCCAAAAACCGTTGAATCGATCAACGACCCATTGACCCAAGTGGCCAAATCATTGACCCGTTGACTCGTTCAATGGTTTTTGGCCATTTTTTTATTTTTTTAATTTTTGTTGTTAGAACGGCTCGTCCATTTGAACTAGACGATCGAATCGTCGACCCGAAAATCGATGGACTGAACGGTTTCATTTTCGGTCGTATGAGTCACACGCTCGAATGACATAACACGTATGATACTTCTTAATGGACCTCACACTCTCAATTTTTTGCTTGTAATTTTTGTTGTCAAAATGGGTCATCTATTTGAATTGGATGGTCGAACTACCATTTTTTTTTATTTTTATAATTGGGAATCATCCAAGCAACTAGTTTTGTTTTATCCCAATCCTAGTCCTTGGACAAAAATAGTTGAATCGGTCAATGACCCATTGTCCCAAGTAGTCGAACTATTGACCCATTCGAACCGAACAACCGAATTGTTGACCAAAAAACTGGTGGGTAGAACAGTTCCGTTTTTGGGTCGTAAGAGTCACGCATTCGAATGACATAGCATGTATGATACTGCTTAATGGACCTCACACACTCAATTTTTTCCCTATAATCTT
This sequence comes from Nelumbo lutea, assembly GCF_056320005.1. NCBI lineage: Eukaryota > Viridiplantae > Streptophyta > Magnoliopsida > Proteales > Nelumbonaceae > Nelumbo > Nelumbo lutea. The sequence continues at coordinate 77,647,927 of NC_142687.1, forward strand.
TCTTGTCAGAATGGGCCATCCATTCGAACCGAATGGTCGAACTATCAACCCAAAAACTGGTGGCCAAAACGATTTTGTAATTTTTTGCTTATAATTTTTGTAGTCAGAACGGGCCATTCATTCGAACCGAATGGATTAAAACCAGTGGCATATATATATATATATATATATATTAAAGGGTTGCCATTTGGCAAAAGGGGTGACCACCCCTATCTCTTTAATAGATATACTAGTGGAGGGGCCCTACTTCGTAGGGGCTGGAATGGAACCATCAGTCCGTTGACCCAGTCCCTAGCGAAAAACCATTGAATCGGTCAATGATCCATTGACCCGAGCAGTCAAACCGTTGACCCATTTTTTATTTTTTTTATTTTTTAATTTTTGTTGTCAGTATGGGCCATCCGTTCGAACTGAACAGTCGAACCATCGACAAAGAAAACCGGTGGCCAGAACGGTTCAGTTTTCAGGTCGTATGACTCACACGCTCGAATGACATAACATGTATGGAACTGCTTAATGGACCTCACACACTCAATTTTTTGCTTGTAATTTTTTTTGCCAGAACGGGTCATCCGTTTTTTTTATCTTTTTAATTGGGAACCATTTAGGCAACCAATTCCGTTTTACCCCAATCTTGGCCCCTAGCCAAAAGCCATTGAATCGGTCAATGGCCCATTGACCCGAGTGGTCGAATCATTAATCCGTTTGACTCGTTCATGAATGGTTTTTGGCCTTTTTTTATTTTTATAATTTTTGTTGTTAGAATGGGCCGCCCATTCGAATCAGACGGTCAAACCATCAACCCAAAAACTGGTGACTATAACAATTCCATTTTTGGGTCGTATGAGTCACACGCTCGAATGACATAACATGTATGATACTGTTTAATAGACCTCAAACACTCAATATTTTGCCTATAATTTTTGTTGTCAAAATGGCTTGTCCATTCGAATCGGACGATCGAACCATTAACCCGAAAATCGGTGACTAGAACGGTTCCATAATTTTTTTCTTGTAATTTTTTGTTGTTAGAACGAGCCATTCGTTCGAACTGAATGGTCGAACTGTTGGCCCAAAAATCGGTGACCAAAATGGTTTCGTTTTTGGGTCATATGAGGCATATGCTCGTATGATATAACACATATGATACTATTTAATGGACCTTACAAACTCAATTTTTTGCCTATAATTTTTGTTGTTAGAATGGGCCATCCATTTGGATTATTGAACCGTCGAGCCAAAAACTGGTGGCCAGAACAATTCTGTAATTTTTTGCTTGTTTTTGTTGTCAAAACGGGCCATCCGTTTGAACAGGATGGTTGAACCATCGGTTGTTAGAGCGTTATTAACAACATTTATCAATAATAGTAAGTAATTATTCTATTTAAATAAATAATCATTAATGATAGCTTTAATAATATTATTTAGTTATTTTTAATATAACAATAAATATTAAATTTATGAATAAAATTTATTAATAATATTTATTAAATTAATAATTACCAAAATTAAATTAAATTAACAGTATTTATCAGTACTAGTCAGTAATTATAATATTTTATTAAATAATCAATAACAATACTTTTACTAACATTTTTAATTATTTTTAATATAACAATAATTACTAAATTTATTAATAACAATATTTATAATTTTAATTTAAATAAAATTAAAGTAAGTATTTATTTATTAACAATATTTTTAATAACAGTAATTATTAATTATAATCACTAATTATATATTTATTAAATTACTGTTATAATCAATAATTTATTAATAGTATTTTTTAATAACAGTATTTATAATTTTAAAGTAAATATCTAGCTATTAACAATATTTATAATAACAGTAATTATTAATTATAATCACTATCTATATATTTATTAAATTACTGTAATAATCAGTAATTATTAAAATAAATACATATATTTATTAAATTAATCCAAAAAATAGATATTTATTAAATTAATGATTACTTAAATCATTTGTTACTGCAATATATATATATATATGTATATATATTTGTGGTACTGAAATTTTCTACACAAAAAAGGTACTGATTACTGAAATCATTTGTTTATTATATTATACTCTATAGATTGGTCAAGCCACTAGAGAAACCAAAGAAAAGGGTCCTGTATTCATTCCCAGATATATTTAATTTCACATTCACAGTAGGCAAACATACTAAGGCTTCATTCATTTGTTGGTATCTCGGTGAGGGTAATTAATCAACTTTGCTGCATTCCAGTGACAAATATTGGATCTCACAAAAGGATTACTTTTGGGAGAGTATCGTTTGCTGATGGGGGATGGGTAAATTGCTTATACATCTACCTAAAAAGTTAAAATCTCTCATCAAAATCTGTATCTGTATAAGTGTCGATGTAGCAGAACACAAATAATTCTTACCCAGAAATCATTTATACGGACAAACACATTATCTAGATACGGAAAAACAAACAATGCCTAAGGCTCTGTTTGGTTTGTGGGATAGGGATGAGAAAAATGGAATATTCTAAAAATATTCTCTTTTCTCATATTTGTTTTGAGGGAAAGAATGGGATGGGGTGAAAAAAATGTGGGATGCCAGATCCCAAAATCAAGCATTCGGGGTCGCATCAAAACTGCATGAACCCAGTGGAAAAACTCGAGAAAACTCGAGATCGTCTTCATCCTCATCATCACTGCTAGTAAGCACCACCATTACCACCAGTTCTGGTAACATATCGTCTTCATCCTCCCTCATGCATATGCTGGTAATCGCCACTGCTAGTAATAGATCTACTGCTGCTAGTTTCGTCTTCTACTTTCGGCTTGAGGCGCATTATCGTAGCTGCCCAAGTAAAGAAACTCAGGCAAGACCTTCGATGGAAAAGCACTTGTTTGAATGCCCAATTTTTCAGATGAAGCAAGAATCCAATGGCCACAAACCCCACAAACTTCCCCTACTTCGTATTTGTAATAATGCCCACAAACCCCACATGGGTTCTCTCTCTCCCTCTTCCACATGATTCAATACAATGATCAAAATTGTTAAATATAATCCACTTTCCAAGGGTTTCTAGAAGTTCAAACTTCTAGAATTAATTAGCACTCTAGAAATTAAATCTCTAAGCCTTTAAAAAAAGTAATACACTTTCTAGAAGTTCTAACTTGTAGAATGTATTTGGGTCTAGAAGATGATGATTTCTAGAAAAGGTAAAATTCTAGAGAGAGATGTCTAGAATGTTGGTTGGCTTTGCTCCACCTATTTGGCTCTAGTATAAATAGGGCTAATCTTGTATTCTTCAAAGGAGACTCATACACGATATATGACAACAAAAATAAAAGCTTAGAGATTGCTTAGGTAAATATCCAGCACCAAAGGAATTTTCCAATCATATGGCAATACACTGAGACAGCAATGAAGGCTTAGGAAGATGAATCAAGGCTTTGGCATCAAAGATTTGGCCACTTCAATTTGCATGAGCTAAAAGTACTCCATCGAAAAGACATGATGAAGGATCTGCCATCCATTCAAGTGATGAACGACATATGTGAAGGATTCTTGCTTGGTAAGCAACATTGGAAATCATTCCCATCAAGTGGTGCATGGAGAACCAAGGAAATCCTAGAGCTCGTACATACATATATTTGTGGACCAATGAGAACGACATCCTTCGAACAAAGCAAATACTTCATTCTCTTCATTGATGATTTTACAAGAATGCCTTGGGTTTATTTTATGCGTGAAAGGTCAGGAGTCATTAAGATTTTTAAAAGATTTAAGAATCTCGTTGAAAAACAAAGCGGCCAAAGCATAAAAGTGACCAGAAGTGATAGAGGAAAAGAATATACTTCAAATGAGTTTGACAAGTTTTGCAAAGATGAAGGCTTAGAGCATCAATTGACCATCAGCTATGCCCCAGAGCAGAATGGAGTTTTAGAAAGAAAGAACAGAATAGTGATGGAGATTGCAAAATCAATGCTATTGGAACAAGGCATGCCTAAGATGTTTTGGGCAGAAGCAGTATATACTGCAATCTATCTACTTAATAGATGTCCAACAAGAGTAGTAGAAAACAAGACTCCTATAGAAGCTTGGAGTGGAAGGAAGCCATCAACACAACACTTGGGAGTTTTTGGATGCATTTGCTATGTTCACATTCTAGTAGAAAAAAGGCACAAGCTAGAAGAGAAGACAAAGAAGGGAATATTCCTAGGATACAGTACGCAATCAAAAGGCTATAGAATTTATAGCCTAAAGAGAAAGAAGCTAATTAGTAGTCAAGATGTGGAGTTTGACGAGAATGCTACATGGAACTGGAAAGAAGAAAAAGTGGAGAAACATAGCATCATGATACCAAAAGTACAAAGACTAAGGCCTCTCAATAATGGAGAAAAATGACCAAAAAGTCCTAAACCTACAACATCACCATCAACTCCATCATCAGCCACAATAGAAGAAGAAGAACAAGAATAGTCATTTCTAGAATCGCCACTAAGAAGGATGAGATCACTTAGTGACATATATGAAACATGCAACTTTGTAACTATGGAGCCTGAAAGCTTTGAAGCAACAGCAAAACAAGAAGTATGGGTAAAGGCGATGAAAGAAGAAATCACAATGATTGAGAAAAACAAGACATGGGATTTAGTGGATCGTCTTCAAGACAAAGAAGTAATCGAAGTCAAGTGGGTCTACAAGACAAAGCTCAACTTTGATGGCTCAATACAAAAGAACAGGGCGAAGCTATTTGCTAAAGGCTATGCACAATTGTCTGGAATAGATTACAGTGAAACCTTTGCTCTGGTGGCACATTTAGACACTATAAGAGCACTCGTAGAGTTAGTAGCATAGAATAAGTGGAAGATCTATCAACTTAATGTCAAGTTGGCGTTTCTGAATGGAGTGCTCGAGGAAGAAATATATGTAGAGCAACCTCAAGGGTTCATAGCAAAAAGACGAGAAGACAAGGTACTAAGATTGAAGAAAGCTCTCTATGGCCTAAAGCAAGCACCACGAGCATGGTATAGTCGGATTGATGGTTACTTCATCAATCAAGAATTCAGGAGGAGTGAAAGTGAGCCTACTCTATACATCAAGACCCAAGGTAACTCTAACACTCTCATTATTTCTCTATACGTAGATGATCTCATTTATACAGGAAACAATAAAACAATGACCAAGGAGTTCAAAGAAGATATGATGAAAACGTTCAAGATGAGTGATCTTGGATTAATGCATTACTTTCTTGGCATCGAGATCAATCAAGAAGAAGAAGGTACCTTTATATCATAGAAGAAGTATATAGAGAATCTACTGAAGAAGTTTAAGATGGAAGGATGCAAGACGGCCGTTACACCACTCGTTACAAATGAGAGGTTCAAGAAAGAAGATGGTCCAAAGAAGGCTGATGCCTCAATCTACAGAAATCTTATTGGGAGTTTACTCTATCTCATAGCTACACAGCTAGACATTATGTATGCAACAAGTTTACTCTCAAGGTTCAGGCAAAGCCCAAGTCAAGTTCACTATGGAGCAGCAAAAAGGATAATAAGATACTTGCAAGGCACAAAAGAATATGGCATTTGGTACAAATCCACTACTAACTCAACATTGATTGGCTATACTGATAGTGATTGGGCAAGATCAGTGGATGACATGAAGAACCTTAGGCTATGCCTTCTTACAAGGATTTGGAATATTCTCTTGGGCATCAAAAAAGTAAGCCACAGTAGCACAATTATCAACAGAAGTTGAGTACATAGTAGCGGCAACAACAACAACAACAAGTCAAGCTATATGGCTAAGAAGAATACTTGAAGACATGAGTGAGCGGCAAAAGGAACCGACAATGATCTATTGTGACAACAAGTTTGCTATAGAAATGGAAAAGAATCCAATATACCACATTAGGACGAAACACATTGTAATCAAGTATTACTTTTTACGAGAGGCAACTAGCAAAGGAGAAATTGAGCTCAAGCACTACAAGTCCGAAGAACAATTAGTAGACATTTTCATAAAGGCATTACCGTGTTCAAAGTTTGAGTTGTTATGGGAGCAACTAGGAGTTACAAGAAAGTGCATTAAGGAGGAGTGTTAAAAAATAATTCACTTTCCAGAGGTTTCTAGAAGTTCAAACTTCTAGAATTAATTAGCACTCTAGAAATTAAATCTCTAAGCCTCTAGAAAAAGTAATACACTTTCTAGAAGTCATAACTTGTAGAATGTATTTGGGTCTAGAAGATGATAATTTCTAGAAAACGTAAAATTCTAGAGAGAGATGTCTAGAATTTTGATTGGCAGTGCTCCACCTATTTAGCTCTACTATAAATAGGGCTAAGCTTGTACATTTGAGAACAACCCAATACAAGTTCCCATTTTCCCAACAACTCAAGCCTTTATCATTTGCTACAATCCTATCTTACCTAGTCTACTCTCTCTCACATCCCAAGTCCTAACAACTCTACTCTCCTCCATATCCCAATAAAAACAGTCCCAGATGACGAGAACGACCTCACAGATCATAACAACTTAAACTAGAGAGTGATGAAGGCAGCCTAGGAGATAAAAAGGAAGAAATTTAGTGGAGCTGAATATAGACAGATGGATAAGATAGATAGATATCTTTAGATTTAAATTTGTCTCAGTTAGTCAGTCTTTCAGATGCTGTCCTTATTGGCACCAGATAGAAACCAGCAGTTGCAAAAGGTAGAAGATGAAACAGATCTGCCATTGCTGGTAACACCGTTGTTGATGATGGTTTGCATTCACCAACGATGAGGGCGGATTGAACCTCCAAGATCTCTATTTCGTCTTCATCCTCCCTCTGTGGATTGAACCTTTGAGACCTCTATTTTGTCTTGGATATTTTTCTTCTACTTTCTCATGTAAAACCAAACACTGGAAAGTTAAAATTTTACACTTTTCCATCCCATCCCATCTCATCTTTTCCCATCCCACCCAAATCTTCCCACAAAACAAACAGAGGCTAAGTGATAACGAACAGGAAAGCAACCGTTAAAAAGGATAGAATTTCATGAATTTCAGCTGAAGGAAGTCGCCACGTGTTTTAGTTCTAGCTACTTCTTCTGTTCTTTGTCCGCTGGACCACCATTACAATACCCACGTGCTTTAACATACTGTATCGATCTATGGTTGTATGCTTGGTGTATTCTCTACAATTTTCTACCAAATGTTCATACGATTTTTGCCTATAAATGTGGCTATCCGAACACCATGCACCATCGCCAAACTGAGAAAATCTAGAGAAAGGATTGAGTTTGAGTGAAGTGAAGTGAAATAAGAGTAGGGAAACCATGGCATCGGCTTCTTCATTTCAACTTATGATTCTTGTCATACAATGTTTAGCAGCTCTGAATGTTTCACATGCTACCAGTGTCCATTTCTTCCTTCATGCGCAAGTGGTGAGTAGAGAAGACGACCTAGAATTAATCATTCGTTAATTCGTTTCATTAATTGTTTGCAATAATTGTGACAGTTGTGTATTGATATTTGTTTTGTTAATTATTAGTGGGTAGAGTCTGTTGGGGAAGATGGGGTCACTGTAACTTAGGAGGAGAAGTTCTGAGGCGCATCTGAAGACACTGCCTTTAGATTGTTATTTGCCCCCACTTAGTTTTACTGAGTTTGCTGTTGGGTTATAGGCAAATTCGTTCCCAGGATACAACAGAGCCTTGGGTGAGAATCTACAACCAGCAAAGTTGAAGAGTCTCCAAAGAGACATTCTGTGAGACTGTAGCAGACCGGACTAAGAGAGAGAGAGATAGTGAATTTTGAAACTATGTTTTTGGAGTCTGATTCATGCTCCTTAAATAACTTGTAAAGAGGTATGAGGAAAAGGTAGGTGCTAGTTTAGAGAAGGCACATTGAACAGTCACAATTTCAACCATTGTGACTGTTTAAAAAGTTGTTAACAGTTGGTGACTGTTAACTTTGAATTGTGCCTCTTAATCACACCCGATCGAATCGTGACCGTTGATCTCATCAATGATGATCAACGGTCATCAACGTACCAAAACCAGAGCTGCCCATCGCAAGCCACGCGGGTGCACACGAAGTGCGAGCAAATTGCACCTCTAAAGCGCCTCATTGCGCCACACACACGCGCGTGCACGTTGCGCGGTATCGAATCCCCATACTCTCCTCTACTAATTCTAAGGAGTGTAAATCAGCTCCTATTGAAATATTGAAAATAAAACTTATAATTTTCCAATGTGGGACAAGTTCAAAATTGGGTTTTGTAAGAGAAAAACTGATTTTTTCAAACAAGTGTGCAGGTGCAATTTCTCATGTAATTGACCAATCAAACCCATTGGATTTAATCTCTTATGACATTAAAATCCAACAATCCCTCACATTGATTGATCAATTACATAGTTCTCTCTCAATCCAAACTACTATGACACAATTATGCATACAAAAGGTGTTTATCAACTTAAACCTCTTGTTAGAATAGTTATCTCAGAGCCTTGTCAAAGTTATTGGTGGTAAGACCTTAAACCAACTACTCTCAAGACAGACCGGAGACACCTATACACATAAAAATGTTCAGTCTCTGCAAGAGTTTCAAATTTTGCTCAGCACTGTTATGGTCATGTGCTTCTTTCCTGGTTTCATGAACAATCCCGAGAGCAAACCCAAACCCTCATGAGAAGCGGCACCACTTCTATGTTCACATGGGTGAAGTTCCACTATGTGCTCCGTTATTTGACACATTTCAAAACTTCATTAAGAGTTTATCTCAACCTTTCATCATAACAGACAGCACTGTTTATGTTGTGATGGGAAATTTCTCAATGTCAGTGCTAACAGTCACATTGCCGTAACTTGTTGTTACCCATTAAACCCAATACTGATGGCTTTTCAGTTCAGCTTGGGTTAACATTATAGGTGACTAAGTAAATGGTTTTAATCTCATCTCTTTGGTTGTCATTCTTACCAATTCTCTGGCTAAACCCTTGGTAAGAGGATCAGCCAAGTTTTTACTTGACCTCACATAGGTTATAGTGATGACTCCATCTTGAATCAGTTGCCTAACAAATTCATGTCTTAGACTTATATATCTGGACTTACCATTGTATGTACTACTGTAGGCCCTTGACAGAGTTGCCTCACCATCACAGTAAATGGAAATTGGAGGTATAGGACTAGGCCAAAGTTTTATATCCAATAATTAATTTCTAATCCATTCAGCCTCTTTTCCAACAGCCGCTAAGGCTATGAATTCGGATTCCATAGTTGAGTGAGATATACAAGTTTGTCTCTTGGATGCCCAAGAGATCGCACCCCCACCAAGGACAAAAATCCATCCAGATGTGAACTTGTTATCTCCATTATCGATAATCCAACTTGCATCAGTGTACCCTTCTAGTACAGCTGGATAATCACAATAAAACAAGCCAAGTTCCAGGGTTCTCTTGAGATACCAAAGAACTCTCCCAATTGCCTTCCAGTGCTCTGCACCTGGATTGCTTGTAAACCAACTGAGTTTACTTACTGCAAATGCAATATCAGGTCTGGTACAAAGCATAGCATACATCAAGCTCCCTACTGCACTAGCATACTCAAGTTGTACAATTGCTCTACCAGTATTTTCTACTAGTTTTATACTAGAATCATATGGGGTGCTATATTCTTTAAAACCTAAATGCTTAAATTTCTCAAGTACTTTCTCAATATAATGTGATTGGCTTAGTACATAGCCCCTACTATGCTTTTTAACTTTTATTCCCAAGATGGTATCTACTTCTCCTAAATCTTTCATCTTGAAAATAGATGATAAGTAGTTTTTAGTTTCACTTATGCCAACCATATTTGTACCCACAATAAGCATATCATCCACATAAAGACACACAATTACTCCATAATTTTCAGTGAATTTTGAGTAGATGCATCTATCATCACTATTATGTTTAAAACCAAAACTGGAGTGCAAGAATCAAATTTCTCATGCCACTGTTTAGGTGCTTGTTTTAATCCATATAGCGATTTAACCAGTTTATAGACTTTCGTCTCATTTCTAAGAAGAACAAATCCTTTTGGTTGTTCCATGTAAACCTCTTCATTTAAATCACCATTTAATAAAGCAGTTTTAACATCCATTTGGTGAACAGATAAGTGATAAATGGATTCTAATGCTATAAGTGTTCTAATAGAAGTTGTTCTAGCCACTAGTGCATAGGTGTCAAAGTAATCAATCCCTTCCTTTTGACTAAATCCTTTGGCTACCAATCTAGCCTTAAAAGTTTGCACAGTTTCATCAATGTTGTATTTTCTTCTAAACACCCTTTTACATTTTATTGGTTTTGATCCTGGAGGCAGATCTACTAGTACCCATGTGTTATTTGACGTTATTGAATCCATTTCATCATTTATAGCTTCCTTCCAAAAGGCAGCATCTCTAGAGGTCATGGTCTCACTATAGGTTTTTGGATCATTTTCAATGTTTAGGACAATGGGTATTTTATTTAAAATCTTTTCTCTATCAGTCTCAACCAAAAATACAATTGACTGAGTAGAGATAAAATCTGAACATAAGTGTTTCTCTGTTCTTTGTCTTTGACTTCTTCTAAGTCCTATTATAGGTGTTATAGTTGTGTCATTTCTTCTTTCAATCTCATTATTATCAATAGGTATTGAGATCTGAGTTTCTCTGTCATTTTCTATGGATTCATTTTCTACAGGTTCAGAACACAGTTTATTTTCAAAGAATTCAACATCTCTAGTTTCAATTATTATGTTGGACTCCAAGTCTAGAAGCCTATAGGCCTTGCTATGTTCTGCATATCCAACAAACATATTTTTCTTAGCTCTGAGTCCTAATTTGGTTTTTTAGGATCTAGAACTCTATAATATGCTAAGCACCCCCACATTTTTAGATATGCTAAATTAGGTTTTCTTCCTGTCCATAATTCATATGGGCATTTGTTATTAACTCTAGAAACAATTCTGTTATGTAAATGGCAGGCTATTAGGAGTGCTTCTCCCCACAGGTTTAAGGGTGCATTAGCTTTTAACAACATGCAGTTTATCATTTCTGTAAGTGTTCTATTTTTCCTTTCAGCCAGGCCATTCTGCTGAGGGGTATAGGGAGCAGAACACTGATGTATTATTCCAAATTATTCACAGAAAGAATTAAACTCATTTTTAAAGTGTTCAACACCCCTATCACTTCTAAGGATTTTAATTTTCTTTTCTAGTTGATTTTCAACTTCAGTCTTATATAGTTTAAACATGTCAAAGGCTTTGTCCTTAATTCTCATAAGGTAGACATAGGTGTACCTAGAAAAGTCATCTATAAATGTTATGAAGTATCTCTTGCCTCCTCTAGTTAATACACCATTGAGTTCACAGATGTCAGAATGGATTAGTTCTAGAAGTTGAGAATTTCTCTCAACACTAGGGAAAGGTTTCTTAGCCATTTTAGATTTTACACATATTTCACATTTTCCAATTGATTCATTACTATAAGCAATTATACCTAGTTTGCTCATGTTCTTTATGGATTTAAAATTCAAGTGTGCTAATCTATCATGCCATGAAGAGAAAGAATCAACAATATAAGTAGAAACTTTTCCTTCATTAATACTTAATTTGAACATACCATTACAACCATATCCCTTTCCAACAAATATCTCATTCTTGGATATGATTAGTTTATCGGATTCAAAGACAACTTTGAATCCCCTCTTACAAACAAGATTTACTGAGACCAAGTTCTTTCTAATGTCGGGAACATGGAGAACATTCAGGAGAGTCAGTGTCTTTCCAGAGGTAAAGTTCAACTCTACGTTGCCTCTTCCAGCAACTTTGGCACATGTTTGGTTTCCCATCTATACCTGCTGGCCATCAGTCACTTCTTCATATGTCTTGAATAAGGACTTGTCCTTACAAACATGGATTGTGGCGCCTGAATCAAACCACCATCCAGAAGACGATTCTGCCATGTTGACTTCAGTAATCATGGCCACGAGATTGTCTTCTACCATGTTTGCAGACTTGGTTCCGCCTTTCCGATATCGGTAGACTCGAGCATAATGCCCCTTCTTTCCACAAACATAGCAGGATCCTTTCTTATTGTTGCTCTTTTTGAAGTTCCCATCCTTCTTCTTTACTTGTAATGCAGGGTTAGTCTTCTATGATCCGTTTTCCACAAAATTTACCTTAGAGTTCAGCATACCGGTCAGGGTCTTATCCCTATTGTCTATAATTCGAGACTCTTTTTCAATACGAAGGTGTTGCTGAATTTGCTCCAAGGTAAGTTCTTCAGCCTTGTGTAGAAGCTTCTTCCTGTAATTCCTCCCCGTATTGAAATTCATTCAGCACCCAACACTCGAACACCCTTTACAAAGGAAGAAACTTCTATTCAGACTTGTTCTTTGACAAAAAGTTTCTAAGGGGGTATCAGCCCCGTAGTTAAAAAAAAAAGCAGAAGTAACATTTCTTCAAAGGGCATGCAGGCCCAAACAACTGTGTAGATGAAGTATTTAGTGGGCATCCCTAGTCTGGCCATTGGCCCCAGTGTTTCCCTTACTAGCCACTTCTTGTCCGTCAACCTGCAATGAATCGTCACCACCTTGGTCCTTGGCCATCTCCACAACCTCAACTGATTGTTGGGCGTCAGGGAATGAATCCAATTGATTAATGTCAAAGTTTGAGAAAACCTTTGACACTTGGACCATACAATCCATGAAACCCTATAAGCACGGGAAGTAAAGTAGGCCAAGTCCCTTTTGTAAAGATAATTCTTCAAGTTAGTGCTCCATCGAGCTAAGGGAAGATTTCAACCCCTTCACCAACTCCTCATTCGCTAAAACCATGGCCTCAGCCTTCTTACGGTGCTCGTACTCCTCATGAGCTTTACTCTCATCTATCTCTCATCCTGCCTACACTTTAGCCACTTGATGCTTGAGTCACTCGACCTCCTGTGATAGACACAACTGAATCAAGACCCCCACCTTGTCGTAGAGGCCAACGGAGTAGGAGACCATCTATAGAAAGAACTATAAGTTAGTTCAAACCAGTCAAGATACTATAACAATCGATGAAGTCCAAAATCATAGCTTGACCATCTTATCCAACAAGGCATTCCAAACCGAGTTAATGGAGTGTTGGATTCTAGACTGACAATCACTGGGAAGCACCATCCCTATGATGAACTATTAGCTAATCTCAAATGTGCACAAGGACTCTCCCTCTCTGACATTCCAAGTTGGCTGGTAGACCAGACGAGCATTCAGGGGCTCATGATCCTGAGTATCAAAGGAGTACGAAATAACTTGACGGGATCCACTCGAAGTCCCCTCAGCTCAACGCGCCCTCACTTGCAGCTTCTTAGTAGACAATGGATCACAGACGCCTTTGACCGGCTGCTTCTGCACAAGTGCCTTCTTCTTGGATGCCTTGGTCTCGGTCCTTGTGTTATTCATACCTTCCTTTGGCTGCCTCCAAGGCATACACTTGGCCACACTCTTTTTTGCGGTCTTCTTCAACATAGCCATAATTAGAAAGTAACAGTATAGCCTTCATGCCGCCCTCCATCTCTGCAACAATGAAGTAGCAACCTATTAGAAAACTGCACCAAAGCTTGGCCAAAGCCATAATTAGCAAGTGATAGGAGTGTCAATACCAAGGGGGGCAAGACTAAGGTAGGCTATCACCAAGGCTTCCTCCCTCACCAAGGGTCTGACATGAACCATCCCGCTTAGTCAAAGCTGATTCATCGTGGCCTTCTCCTCGTCACTACTATGTGGCATGATCCTCTCAACCAGTGTATCTGGGCTTCCTCAAATAGTTTGGAAAGACCAGCCTTTGGGACAAAATACGAAGGAATTTTTCTTCTTCCAATTATGCACAAACAATGGGTTGTCCACCACTTTTCCTTGTCGGCCCTAGAAGTACCACAATCCTTCACCATCAAGGCATTTTCTTAAGGAAAATATGCTTCAAAATATATTCACTGTTATAGAGACCCCTCGAAGATGAGCCATCACCAAGACAACCACTATCGTCCTGACATTGTTGGTAGCAAGTTGGTTAAGGGTAAACTTGTAATGGTTCAACAACTCGAGGATTAAAGGGTGCAGAGGAAAGCACACACCAAAATGAAGATAATGCTCATAGATGCAAACTTCCCCTTCAGGGTAGAGCCACGGCCTATCACCAACATAGGGGACTCTAACCCTATAGTCCCTTAGAATAAAGTACTTCTCGGACAGGGCCTAAATATGCTCCTTGTCAAGTATACTATCTAAGTTTGAGCAAGGATAATGCTCTAGGGTCATGCCTCGAACCTCGGCTTTAGCCTTCTCCTCACCCGTCGGCCCCTCAACCTCTTCAACATCTACCACAACGAGAAGCACTAGAGTATTCCCTGGCGAGTCCACCCTCGAAGGCCCAGCAAAAGGACACTCAAGGGCATCACCCCTTGGCCTGGTGTACCCATTGTTCTCATTAACGGAGTCCGTGCTTTGATGGTCATGCTCGGCACATCGAGATGCAACCCTCTCTCGCAAACCTTCCACACTATACATTCGAGAGGATCCCTTGGAACTACTATTAGTACTATCACTCTCGTTGTTTGTGCTAGGAGTACTATTGGGATCACTCCAATCTGGAAGGGTGTAGGCCTCAGGACTGGAATCAAAAGTCTACACAATGGAACATGAAACCTTACCAAGAAAAGATTTCTACGAAGAAAAGGACTGAAGAAAAATTTATTAGGAGACGAGGTGGTTTGAGAAACTCCAAGCAAGTGTATTATGGACAAATGGTGAAGCCTCTCCCATCTCCCCCTGTTTCTAAAGGGAAATGGACGACAAAGATTCACTCTATTCGATGGTCATAAGTGAACCGCCTCACCCAACCATGCCGACAGCCTCCACATGGCATTGACCTTGAGAGATGAAATGATGTAAAGGCCCAAAGTTGGTTCGCCCATCGTCCCCGGTTCAACATATGCCAAACCGATGTGACCATTCAGCCATCTGTCCCAAACATAGCTCCTGAGACACGGTGACTAGGCACTAGAAACAAGAACCCTTATGAGACACGGTGACTCAACCACAACCACGTTGATCAATTCCGCTCGCAATCCTCAAACAGTGAAAAGGTCGACAAAGCTATTGGCAAATCTCATTGGCCGAGGCTGAGGGCTTAGCATTAGTCACTCGCAACCCTCAACCTTAGCCTCGAGAGTGGGGGTTAAGTGATGTAGGTATATTTGGTAGGCCTGCCAGCCCTTGACACGTGGCATTGGCCAGTGGTATTTTTAACATAGGCAAATCTCATAAGGGCAATTGGGTAATTCCCGCCTTTATCGATTATAGAGCACTTAATGTGGGCATATATTCTGGGATCATTTACTCTTGAGTCACTAATTAAAGGGTCATGGTCGGCCAACTTCTGCTTGAGTCCCCCTACATGACCAAAATCTCCGGGATGGTTACATGTCGTGCATTACTCCCCACCTGGGCAACTCCTACGATAAAAGGGATACTACAACTAAAGATGCACACACATAGTTGAGCTATCACTTACACTCTTGCGGTGACCTTAGCTTCTTTTGAGCCCTCGGCTAACTTGACTGTCAGAGTCCTTGACACTAGGAACACTCCCAAGGCCTCTAATGTCTTTTCACTCTTAGTAGGTGAGACCTACAGCCCTCGGACCTTCAAAATTATTATTGGACTTTAATGTCATTAGAGATTAAATCTGATGGGGTTTGATTGATGAATTACATGAAGAAATACACATGCACAAAATATCTAGGAAAATAATGGTTTCCCTTATTAAAATCAGTTTTCAATTTGTCCTACATTGGAAAATTACGAAACTTGTTTTAAGTTTTTAAATAGGAGCTTATTTACACTCCTTAGAAATATAAAGAACAGAGTATGCAGGCTTGCTACCGTGCAACATGTGCACGTGTGTGATGCAATAATGTGCTTTAGAGGCACACTTTGATGACTTCAATGGTCACAATCCGATCGGGTGTGATCAAGAGGCACTATTCAAAGTTAATAGTCATTAACTATTAACTAACTTTTAACTGTCACAATGTTTGAAATTGTGACTATTCAAAGAGCCTTTTCTAAACTATCACCTTCCTCTTCTCCATGGCTCTTCAGAAACTATTTAAGGAGTGTGAATCAAGCAATTGAACACAAGTTTTCGAAAAATTTCTCTTGTCTTTCTCAATTCAATCTGCTACTATCTCACATAAGGTTTTTTTAGAGACTCTTCAATTTTTTTAGTTACAGATTCTCGCCGAAGACTGTTGTATCATGTGAATGAATTTGCCTATATCCCAATAGCAAACTCAGTATAAGTGAGTGAGATAAATAACATTTTAAAAATAATGCCTTTAGACAAACCTCAGAACGCTTCTCCTCAAGATTGTGTGACCCCATTTTTTTTAACAATTGCTCCGCTCCCCTGGCTCCAAATTTGAAAGCATGACAATTTTAAAATGGAAACCATTCAATGGTGGGTTTTGATATTACTTACACGCGTCAAATTGATGATTCAAGGCAACATTTTCTTTTTTAGCTGAATAATATCTTGGGATATAGACAAAGATGAAAGAGATGAAGATAAAAGAGGATATAAACTTGTGGAGGAAATAAGATAACATGTTTTACATTTTACGTCAGATGATAGGATTGAAAGAAAATAATTGTTTTGTCCTTTTAGGCATTAATGAGAAAACATTGCTTTATCCACTTTTGCCTCCTAGTAATATTTAATATTGGACGGGATGCAATGCGGCACGTCAATTTTATAAGTCTATATCTCATGGTCATGGCCCCCAGTAATATTTAATATTGGGCGGGGTGCAATATTGGACGGGATGAAATTCTGGACAACCATTAAACCAGAATCATAATTTTAGGTCCTTTCAACACTCCCACCCATCCAACAACATTGTGCCATGAACGGACCCAAATTATTCTCCATCAATCAAAAGAAAAAAAAAAAACCAAAACTACAAATACAAAACCCACGTGCTTTAACATCCTAAACTGGGTGTATTCTCTACAATTTTCTACCAAATGTTCATACTATTTTTGCCTATAAATGCGGCTATCCGAACACCATGCACCATCGCCAAACTGAGAAAATCTAGAGAAAGGATTGAGCTTGAGCGAAGTGAAGTGAAGTAAGAGTAGGGAAACCATGGCATCCGCTTCTACATTTCAACTTATGATTCTTGTCATACAATGTTTAGCAGCTCTGAGTGTTTCACATGCTACCAGTGTCCATTTCTTCCTTCATGCGCAAGTGGTGAGTAGAGAAGACGACCCAGAATTAATCATTCGTTAATTCGTTTCTTTAATTGTTTACACTAATTGTGACAGTTGCGTATTGATATTTGTTTTGTTAATTATTAGTGGGCAGGGTCGTTTTGTGCGTCAGAAAAAGGTTGTTGCTTCCCAAAAACAGGAATGGTTTCGCAGGAATTCACTGTGCATGGCCTCTTTCCATGCTCCAGTAGTGGGACCAGACTGATGAACTGTGATCGAGGCAACTCTTTAGATCTGTCGCAGGTATGTATTTTCTTCTTCCTATCTTCTCATCAAGAGCTACGTCGTACAAACTTGTTTATTAATTTACCTGCTATATATATAATGATATCGATCGATATCGCCTTTTCATGGTGTAGATAACAGGCTTGCTTCACACAATGCAACGCAAATGGCCGTCGTATTCATGTCCAAGCAGCGACAGCACACCGTTCTGGGCTCACGAGTGGTCCAAGCATGGCACCTGCTCACTCTCTGTCTTCGATGGTCAATACGATTACTTTAAAGCAGGTCTCGACTTGAAGGACAAAGTGAATATCCTCCGGATCCTCAAACAGGAAGGTAATATTATATTGTTGCAGACATGAAGATAAATTCAAGTTTCTTAATTATCACTTATATATGTAAGCAATAATAATGATGCAGGGATTAACCCCGATGGGCAGTACTACAGCTCGGAGAGAATCACACGAGTCCTTCAGATAGCAACTGGAGTAACTCCTGCACTTGACTGCACTGTTGATAAGTTTGGCAAATATCAGCTCTACCAAGTTATGTTTTGCGTGGATAAATCTGGATCAGAATTCATGGATTGCCCCGTCTACCCTGAGCCCACCTGTCCTTCGATCATTAGGTTTCCACCTTTCAGAGGATCAGCCGCTGAAGGGATCTACCTTCGTTCCTAGATCCTAAACTGTTGCTTTTATTTACTCTAGCTCTTAAATAATTCACCGCTTTACTGGTGAAAGTGAAATGTAGCTCAAATAATAAAATATGGATATGATGCATGTGATGTATCTCTATGTTGCATGCCTATCAAAAAGAAAGAGAGATCTATTTCCATATTTGTGCAGTACTGTTTTGGCCTTAGGGTTTATGAAAAACCAAAAACTGAATTGCTTTAGGTAGGTAGAGCTTTTAGCCTTTTAGGTTCATCATTTCGTGGTAAAGTTTATCAATCCAGTTCCTTTCTTTCCAATAAATCTAACGAGGAACAAATAATCTAAATCTGATATATATATATATATTGGATGGTATATGTCAGCAAGTTTCCATGTTTCTCCAATTTTTTTGTTTTAAAAATGTAAAATAGTAATCATTGCTTTTTTTTTTTCGTTAGGTTCATCATTTAAGGTCACAATTAGTGTAAAATTCAAGTTTACAATTTCGACTGACAACGTCTCGAGAATAAAGACACAACATTGAATAACTCCCATCTAAATCTTTATAATTTACAGTAAATAGGACTTTTAAAGGGATCGGGTCTATTATGCACAAAAAAGTAACCACATTAAATTAGTACTTGATAAATATTTTGACAACTGTCAAAAGTGGGTATTAATTTTTTTCAAGGGTAGGCTGGGATTATTTTAAGGGACAAGTGTCAAAAAAAATTCTAAGTGTTCATTGATTATACTTACAACTTTGTGCTACCTAATCAGAACTGCTTTTAAGCATCTTTCCCTAGTATTATTTTATGATTATTTTCTAACCAAATAAAGGAAAATTTTCAAGCCATAATTAAGTGCAAATACACCAACCGAGTGGTGGATTGGTTGACACGTAAGTGGGTAAGCCCCAGAAGACATGCGGTTTCGAGCTGATTTTTGGACTCCAAATCCATCTTTGAGAAGAGTATAATGTTGCCAGATAAAAAGTGCAGTAGGGCGGAAAGGGCAGTAATCAATACCAAAAAAAAAAAAATTAAGTTCAAGTACAATATTATCATAAGGTCCTATAATCCCAACGAGCTGATTTTTGGGCAAGCTGATTTTCCGGGTAGCGCCCATTCAGTTATGGATTGTGTGATACCAAATGAGGTAACAGGTTCCTAAGCGTGTTCACTATATGGTTCAAACTGTAAAACCGAATTGAATCAAACTGAATTTATAGTTTGGTTCGGTTTATACCTATAAATGGTTTGATTCGGTTTGAGAATTTTCTAAATTGTGGTTTATAGTTTTGGTTTGGTTTATTTAATTTTATAATCGAACTAAACAGTAAACCAAAATTTTATATACATATATATAATATAATATGAATATTTGATATATAAACATTATACATAATATATCTAAATGAAAGACGTAAAATTATAAATATATAATAAACTCTTTATTTTATAATAAAATAATAATAAAAGTTTTATGTTTTAATTTTTAAAGGATCTATTTGGGCTTTCTAATTGGGTTAAGTCCAAAAGAACCATAGAATGTTCCAAAGTCCCTAAACCATATTAGAAACCGCACCAAACCGAAATAAAACGGTTTGGTTTAGTTTGGTTTCTATACCAAAATGGTTTGACTAGGTTTAAAAATTTCTCAAACTGTAATTTACTGGTTTGGTATGAGATCTCCCAAATAAGGGTCAAAAACCTACATAGAGATAATGACTGGCAGGATAAATTAATTTTTTATGTTACACACCAACTTTTAGCAAATTCTGGATCTGCTTCTCACAATTTGTACCCACATCCGTACCCACAGAGCACCACCACAATGTATTCAGAACATCTCCCCATGAATGACAAGGGAAATATTCCCAATGTGCAGTTGTCATGTCTCGTGGAAAGAGATGTGGGAACATCTCGTGGATAGCAGATCCTTTTAGCATGGAAGATTCCTCCTTTAAAGCCCAACCTCCCCTGTAAACAATCCAATTAATATGGACACATTTAATTATATTTATACTAGTATAAATGATTTTTGGATTTCTTAATTACAGAAATTGCCCATCTGTTTTTAAGTTGCCTTCATTTGAAGATGAGGGCAATAATGACAATTTGATCAACTATAGCACTTACTTAGAAATCTTTTAGCATAAAGTGTCCATGTTTTCAAGTTATCCTTGGTTAACTGGGCAAAAATGTAAACTCAGCTGTTATAATGTTCTCTTTAATATATAGCTGTTATAATGTTTATTTCTTCCTAAAGTGCCTTGGGCGTTTGCAAAAGCACTTCTAACCACCAAAAAGATGAAACATATATTAAAAAATTAGTGATAATCTATACTGAATAACCTTATTTTAGAATATAATCCCTCTCTATGTGGGGGCAGAAATCATAATTATTTGAGCTACCACAATTTCATTCTAATCTACCTCATTAAGTTCTATATTTCATGCATTAACTCCAATTTCTCACATTAAATCTAATATTATACTTTTGGCTTTCACCACTAATGGTTTAACCTTTGATGCCATAATTAAATAATAAAAGATTTTAAAATAATAGATATATACATGAAAGATAATAAAAATGTAAAAAATTTGTACAAAAAGTTGACATTTCTCTAATATTATATATTTCTTATATTAAACAAAATGGTTAATCAAATAATACACACACACACACACACATATATAAATATACTGAATGAAATGGTGTATGGAAAGAGCCCTTAGAATTCACAAAATGGAATAGTTCATATCTTGTAATGGCGTTGACCAGGTGATCTATTCTTCATAATGGAAAGCTGTATTTGGGGCATGCCTTGTTCATCTTTGTGAAGTCAATACATATCCACCATTTCCCATTAGCTTTCTTAACAATGATCGCGCTAGATAGCCATTTAGGATAGTGTACCTCTCTAATGAAGTCGGTATTGAATAACTTGTCCACTTCCTCTCCAATAGATTTTCAATGCTCCGATGCAAAGTTCCTCTTCTTTTGCTGAATTAGCTTACAGTATGGGTCCACGCTCAACCTGTGAGTAATGATCGAGGGGTCAATTCCTAGCATATCGACAGCAGATCAAGCAAATACGTCAACATTAGCTTTGATGAAGCTTACTAGTTTGGAAAGTGTGTCTTGAGGAAAGAGAGACCCAACTAGCACTATCTTTTCGGGCTCGACCTCATCCATGTGACGTGTTGAGGTTCTGTCCCTGTAGTGATGGGTAGGGCTATTCTTCCTTCTGGTCTCATAGCTACTCCAAAGAATCCGACTAGAGGCACATCAATGGGTTGTAGTTGGTCTGGCATCAATTGCATATTCTCAAACGCCTCATAGAATAAGACATCAACTAAAGAAACGTTGTCTATGAGGATTCTTCTCACTTCATAGTTGACAATTATCATCAAAACCACCAATGCATCGCTGTGGGGTATAGACACACCTCCGAGGTCATCATTGGAAAAGGAGATGAGCTCCTCCAGCCTCTGCTTCTTTTGTACCCTACAATCAACGTTCAACTGTCGAGCATAGGCTTTTCTAGCCAAGGTAGTCTCTCCCCCAGAAGCCGATCCACCAGCAATAACTTCAATGACTCTGGTCAGAGTATGATTAGGCTAGGGATCAGCTAGTGATGGTGCAAAGGACAATGTTGGAATTTCATCGCCAATGTAGTCTTTCAATTGTCCCTATCAAATGAGGGACTCAATCTCATTATTGAGATTGTAGCAATCTTCAGTATCATGGCTCGTGCTACAGTGAAACTTGTAGTATTTCTTGGGATTTCTGAAGGGATAGGAAACCATCATATGGATGCCCAAGATTGTGGAATAAAGGGGGGCAAATTTCAAAAAAAATTCTTTCCCTTCAACTAGGAATCGGATTCCCTATTTAGAAAATCATATTTTCAAGGATCATTCTTGAACCATAAACTGAACCAGATCTGAACCAGAAGGAGGAGGAGAGATAATATCTCTCAACGGAGGTGTTCACGCCCAAGGTAGAAACCAAAATCTGCTCCCACTGAAGATGATGCAGTGCAGGGTGGAGTAGAATCAACAATGTCCTTCCTAAGAACTTGATTCTTCCCAAGAATCACCTAGGCGGCTAGTGAATACAACTCCTACCAATCTTTTCTCCAAAAAATTGGAATCAAGATCTGATCTTGATTTCTCCCAAGCAATGGAGATCGAACTGCTATAGGTGGCGGCTGCAGGAAAGAGGGGGCTAGAGAGAATTTGCAGGGTGCAGAATTCTCTCCTCTGTGATCTCAGCTCTAAAGACAAGACTGTTGCTGGTGACTGTGTGTCTAAAGGCTGCCACCCCCTCTTCCTTTTATAGACTTAAAGGGATCAACTCCTAATCCCATTAGGAGTTGCTAACCCAAATCATATCTAGATTAGAAGTCCCTTTAAGATAAGGGATAAACCTTATCTTATCTGCAGATTAGATCATCCAGTTCCTAATCTAATTAGGAAGTTTCCAAATCTAAATCTCATTTAGATCTTGGACTCTCTGAGTGGATAGGGTGTGGGCCCAATCCTATCAGCTGATCTTATATCAGAATTCGCCCCTTAAAGACTAATCAAATTAGCCCAGTTCGAAATGGGCTTAAGGCCCATTTAGGGTTATGTATTCATTAAACCTTCCAAACTGCTGCCCAGTTGGGCTTCCTTGTATGGCGTGGGACCCAAACATTGATCTACACATCAGCCACATGGGTTCAGCCCAGCCTTTGTTACAAGGCCTGGCCGAATACACTGTTATGGACAGTGCACCCCCTGAAACCCATTAGATGGGCTCTATGGGCCCAACACTTACCCTAAGTGGTCCCTGGTCCAAGCCACCTTGTAACACCCAGGGATTGTGGGCAGATGCAAGATTAGCCCATCAGGTATTATCCTCAATGGCCTTACACTTAACCTCTCAGCCCATAATGATCATACACTACCCGACAAGAGAGGACCTCTCCCTCGGCTGCAAGGAACAGTGTTGCACTCTCTCAAATATGGATCCTGAGAATTAAAACCTTTTGCAAACATTTCAAAACCATAATATATATATATATATATATATATATAATTTTTATATCTCATATAAAATATATTTTGCAAAACAAATCTCAACGATGGAAATCGGCTGCTGGTAGTCTTGGTTTCCATCAGTGAGAGTGCATCCCCAATCATTACCTTTGTCCGACAAAGGGGCTGATCCTGTCACTATGATCACCCACTCAGATGAATTCTCAGACTGTCCCAACATACCCAGGTTTTGACCCCCGCTAAGGATCTCACTGATTGGTATATCAAAGACAGCCCAATTCGACACCTAGTGCAGTATCATAATCGAGTCTAGGGGTCGGGTGTAACTTTCCAGTTTTGCCCATCAATCTCCAAGGTCCAGGGCAATACTGGAAATCTGGTCCAGTTCAAAGATTCAATTAATCCCACACTGTATGTGCCTAGGGTCTCACCCCGATAGCTGAGACAAGCCACCCCAACCGACTTGGTGGCACCACAGTATCAACCTTGTCAGGATAGGTCTCCCCAAACCGACCCACTGGCTGTGAACATTCTAAACTAACACGAATCTCATTAAGTGTCCAGTTTAAGGGTATTACACAGAAAATACCAAGGGAACATGAATCAAATATGCACTTTTATTCATTTACAATAAACTCATAAAGTACATCAATTTGATTGAAGCTAAGGGCATACAAAACTGTCTAACAATTTCCCCTTCTAGGGTGCCTTGTCAAGTTGGCAAACCACTTCATGTACTCCTACTTCCCTACTTGCATGAGAAAATGGGTTCGGAAGAGTTCAATGGAGTATACCTGTCATAGGATGGTACCAACAACTTCTTCTCATTGTTCTTACTATTTGGGCCATTGTCTAGTCTGTCCTTGTCCTTCCTTTTCTTTTTACTTGGGCTAGCCACTATGTTTTGCAGGTGCTTATTGGCCTCAGTTTCCTCAACTGCTAAATATTTTTGTACTTTTTTGAGAAATTCCACCTTGTTCTTAAGCGGTCTCTTGGAAATACACCAGCTGAGGGGTCATAAGCAGAGGCCACTGATGGTGGCAGCCATAGATACTAAGGTGTCAAGGTCTTTAACCTCGAGTTCCTCCTAGTTTAATCTCTTCATATAAGCACAAAGGCTTTCCTCGGGCTTTTTCTTGATGGACATCAAGGAGATGATGATCTTCTAGCACCGTTGACTGCTCATAAAGTAGGCTAGGAAAAGGTTTTGGTGTGTGGCTCATTGTGACACTAGCAAGTGCACTAGCCGTTCAAGTAATAAAGTAGTGAGTGAAGTATCGTTCCCACGAGGATTTAGGAAACAATTACCAATACTAAATTGAACATTTCTTATCTGATCAACAAATAAATCAAAACTCTAAAGCTTAAGAAATCCTAAATTAAAATCTATCTAAATCATTGGTCCAATTGCCTTCAATTCAAGTTAGAAGAGTAAGCAGTAAATGTCAATCTCAGAATTCAGCAATCTATCAATTTGGATCATTCGAATGAATCATGATTGAGCCTTGGTTTGGTGAAACCCCAAGGTCATGAACAGCCTCTCTCAAGTGCATGTTCATCCTATGCATGAGTGATGGTTCTTCTATCTCTAGCAAGAATCTAATCCCCATGCATGCATTTCTTCAAACACTTTTAAGGCATCAATTCAAATCTGAATTGATCACCAACTGAATTGTGCAAGTTATCTCTAACCTTGCACTCAATTCAGTTCTTGAATAGTAGATCTGAATTCCTAGAGTCTCTCTCAAGCACTCTAGGAATTCCAAGCTGTAGATTAATTCGCCCAATCTGAAAATTGCAGATCTGAATTCTCTTTCAAGCAATTCAGATCTTGCAATCTCAGATCTGAGAATTCAGATCTGAGTTTTGAAGGTTAGTTGGCCGAATTAATCTACAATCACACCCTTATTCAAGAAACTTCAAATACAATGCATGACCATTTGAATGAATAAAAAAGAATTAGATTGCTGAACTGAAATTTTACAAGCTGAAATACATCAAGGAAGAATGGAAACAAGGAGAAAGAAGAAAGAACATATAACTAAGAAACTGAATTCAAATCAAAAGAGAATGAAACTACAAATGATTTATTACAGAAGATCTTTGAATCACAAACTCTCAATTCGAACTCACCTTCTTCTTCTAGCTTGCTTGTCTTGAACTTCCTTCAGCCCTTCTTCTTCTTCTTCCTTGCGCCTAGCCTTCTTCTCTTCTCTTCTCTCAAGGTGGCCGAACCTCTAAGAGTGGGAGAGCCTTCCTCTCAAGCAATTGAACCACTTTCTCCCCTCCTAGAGGCCTCCTTATATAGTTTTTCAAGGGGGCTCTTGCCCCTTCTTGAAGCCTCTAGAATGGGGTGTATTACACCCCTCATGAACCTTCTAGAGTGCTCCCTCCTTCTCTTCAAGAAACTCCTAGAAGTTGCCGCCCCTAGCTCCCTTTGGGCTGCTATTTGGGCTACAACTTAGCTTGCTTTTGAGCTCATGTGGGATACACTCTAGGCTGTTATTTGGGCTAAAAATGGGCCTTCCTTGCTGGGCCGAATTCTCCTCATAGCTAGGCTTTATTTCTTGGGTTTTCTCAAGGAATTCACTTGCTCTTTTTGGGCCGAAGTGCTCTCTCTTGCTTCCATGACCGGGCTGGACTGAAATTGGTCTTTTTGAACCTTCTTTTCTTGCCTTTTTCCTTCCTTTTCTTGGATTGATTATCCCTGAACTTATTCTTAGCATTAAGCTAAATTAAGGCAAAAATTAATAAAACCGGCATAAAAATCCATGCTAAAGTCCTCAAAAATTATAGATAAATTGTAAGTTCATCAGGTTTGCAAATTGGTTCCAAGAGTTGATGGATTGAAGAGGGAGTGTAGAGTGAAGGGGATGAGAGATCCATCACATGGATGCCCAAAGATTGTGGAATAAGGGGTGAATTTCAAAAATTTTTCTCTCCCTTCAACTGGGAATCACATTCCCTATTTAGAAAATCATATACAAATCTGAAACTCCGAATTGAAAGTTATAGCAGCAAGTCATACAGATATGATTAGATATTTATTCAGATCTGATTGCAGAAGTGATAGGTAAGGTAATCAGATTTGAACCACATTATTTTCATAAGATACGCAGACCAAAAAGAGCAGAAGCTATAGCAATAATGAGTTTTGATTTCAGAAGTAACAAGAAAATTAATCAGATCTGAACTGCACTCTTTTGAGTAGCAGCTACTCAATCTGAAATTAGTGGTTATTGTGAGGTTTTACAGCAGCTGAAATTACAACAGCTACTTGATTAATCAAATACAACAGCTACTTGATGCTAGGTCAGGGGTGATATGGAAATTCAGCAAGGAGTGCAAGTGTATACAGATCTGAAATCAGTGGTTTGAAGAATAATAGGATCCATCTAATGGACGCCAATAAGGTTGCGGAATGGGTGGGCGAATTTCAAAAATTTTCCTACCTTCTTCCAACTGGGAATCATATTCCCTAAATTTAGAATACAAGATTCAGGGATCCTACTTGAACCATAATCGAACTAGATCTGAACCAAAAGGTCAAAGGGAGGAATATACCTGATCCGGAGAAGCAGTATCTCCCAAAATTGGTGTTCACGCCCAAAGAAGAAACCAAGATCCACTCCTGCTGTAGATGACACAGCTGTGGGTGGAACAAAACCAGCAGGGTGGATCCTACACACTGGATCCTTCGCAAAAACCCTCTGAAAACTCTAAACACCAAATCTTTTTTAGTCTTTCCTGCAAGAGGGAATGGCGGCGGCTGGAGGAGAACTCCTGGGACGAAGATAGCTGAACTGCTTCTCTTCTCTCAAGAGTTTTTGTGAGATCTAATCTCAGTTTTCAGGATGATTTTTCTACTCTAAACCCCTGGTTCAAAATCTGATATGTTTCTCTTGGGTTTCTCCTCCTTTCTTCTTGATTAGGAAACCTCCTAATTAGGAGTTATCCCAATCCAAATCAGTATTTGGATAGGGGATCATCTTAATCCTATCTGCAGATTAAGTTAGCTTACTCCTATTCTTATCAGGAGGTTACCAGATCCAGATCTGATTTGAATTTGGTCTCCCAGAGTGGATAAGGTTAAAAGGCCCTATCCTTTTGCTAACATAATCTCAGATCCGCCCCATAAATGGGTGATCATATCAGCCCAGTTCGAAATGGGCTTTTGGCCCATTAAGTGTTCAATGATTAACTAGTTTCCAATCTGCTGCATAGTTGGGCTTCTTTGTATGGCGTGGGACCCAAGCATTGATCTACACACCAACCACATGGGTTCGGCCTAGCCTTTGTTACTAGGCCCAACAAAATTCACTGAAAAGCTCAGTGAACCCTTGAGCCCATCACATGGACCCTATGGGCCCAACACTTACATTAAGTGGTCCCTGCGCCAGGCCATCTTATAAAAACCCAGGGACTGTGGGCAGATGCAAGATTAGCCCATCAGGTATTATCCTAAATGGTCTTACACTTAACCTCTCAGCCCTTAATGATCAAGCACTGACCGATAAGAGAGGACCTCTCCCTTGGCTGCAAAGAACAGTGCCACACTCTCTACTCACATGGATCCCGAGAATTAAAACCATTTGCAAACATTTCAAAACTGTACAAATATACATATATACTAATTTTGCAAAAACAAAAATTCCAACGATTGAAATCAACTGGCGGCAATTTGGTTTCCATCAGAGAGAGTGCATTCCCAATCATTAACCTTTGCCCGACAAAGGGGCTGATCCTATCACTATGATCACCCACTCAAATGAATTCTCAGACTGTCCCAACATACCCAGGTTTTGATCCCCATCTAAGGATCTCACTGATTGGCATATCAAAGCTAGCCTGATCCGACACCTAGTGAAGTGTCATAATCGAGTCTAGGGGTCAGGTGTAACTTTCTAGTTTTGCCCATCTATCTCCAAGGTCCAAGGCAATACTGGAAAACTTTTCTGGTTTATGGATTCAAGTAATCCCATACTGCATGTGCTTTGGGTCTTACCCTGGTGGCTGAGACAGGCCATTCCAACACTTGGTGGCACACCAGTATCAGCCTTGGCATGATAAATCTCCCTGGACTTATCCAATGGTTGTGAACATTCAAAAATAATACGAGTCTCTATAAGTGTCCAGTTTTAGGGTCTTACACAGAATTATACCAATCAACATGAATCAAACATGCACTTTATTTATTTAGACTAAATGTCCAAAGTACATCAAATCGGATTGAAGCTAAGGGCATACAAGACTGTCTAACAGCTCCCACTTGCACTTAGGTCCAACTGGTACAAGCCGGAGCACATGGTACGTCTCTCATGCCCTCAATGTCCAAAGTACATCAAATCGGATTGAAGCTAAGGGCATACAAGACTGTCTAACAGCTTCAATCGGATTGAAGCTAATGGGTCTACCACATTATCATTTGATGCTACCTTCTGAATTAGGATGTCCCCTCTACCAACGATCTCCTGCAGCACATGGTACTTCCTCTCGATGTGCTTTAACTTCGAGTCGGCCCGAGGCTCTTTAGCCTGGGCGATGGCTCCATTGTTGTCGCACAACAACGGGATGGTTGATGTGCTGGACAGAATCACTTCCAATTCGTCTATGAATTTCTTCATCCACAAGGCTTCCTTGACAGCTTCACTTGCAACAATGTACTCAGTCTTGGTTGTGGAATCTACAGTGGACCTTTGTTTGCTGCTTTTCCAGCAAACAACACATGATCCTATCATGAAAACATACCCAGATGTAGACTTTCTATCATTTGGATCCAACTGGAAATCGGCATCGGTATACCCTAGAACTTGTAGTGAACTACCATCGAATACCAGACAAAACTCTTTTGTCCTTCAAAGGTATTTAAGTATGTTCTTCACAGCAGTCCAATGCTCCTGCCCTGGGTTGGCATGGAATCTGCTTACCACACTCACCGCCTGAGCTATGTCCGGGCGAGTGCACAGCATGGCATATATGATGCTCCCTATGCCTCAGGCATAGGGAACGTCTCTCATGCCCTCAATCTCCTCAGAAGTCTTAGGATACATCTTCTAGGAGAGAGTGACTCCATGCCTGAAAGGAACATTTCCTTTTTTAGAGTTCTCCATGCTATATCTTTTGACAATTTTGTCAATGTAAGAAGCCTGGGATAATCCAATTATCCGCTTCGATCTATCTCTATAGAGTCGAAGACCCAGTATATATGAAGCTTCTCCAAGATCTTTCATGAAGAACTGTTGTGATAGCCATACTTTGACCGAAGTCAGCATTCCTACATCATTCCCAATGAGTAGGATATCGTTCATGTACAAGACCAAAAAGGTGATCTTATCCCCATTGGACTTCTAGTAAACAGAGGGCTCATCCAGATTCTACTCAAAGTCAAACGTTTTGATAGCAAAATCAAAATGAATTTTAGAACTCCTAGAAGCCTGCTTAAGTCCATATATGGATCTATTAAGTTTACATACCATGTGTTCCTGACCAATAGCAATGAAGCCTTGCGGCTGCTGCATGTAGATATCTTCATTAAGATCTCCATTTAGGAACGCGGTTTTGACATCCATCTAATCTCGTAGTCTTGGTATGCTGCTATAGCTAGCAGGATTCTAATGGATTTGAGCATGGCCACGGTTTCCTCATAATCGATACCTTCTTTCTGAGTGTACCCTTTCACCACCAAACGAGCTTTATAGGTTTCAATCCTGCCATCGGGGCCCTTCTTTCTCTTGTAGATCCATTTACAACCAATTGCTTTTACCCCGGAGGGCGAATCTACTAGAGTCCAGACTCCATTGGTCTCCATTGAGTCCATCTCATCTCTCATGGCCTCCACTCTCTTTTGGGAATCTATGTCTAACATAGCTTCCATGTAAGTCACGAGATTCTCTTCACTAGTCAAGGCTTCCACCAGGTAACTATCCTGGTCATAACCATATCGGACTGGTGGCCTGGATACCTGAGTGGATCTTCTAGGTTGGTCATTACCTGGAGCCTATGGGACATCTCCCACTACACCTGAGCTCTCCTCATCAAGAACTATTTCCTGATGATGGGTGTCCAGGATGTATTCGGTTTCTAAGAATTGGGCGTTTTGACTACAAAACACTTTCTGCTCGCTTGGGTCATAGAATAGATAACCCACCGAATCTTTTGGGTAGCCTATAAATAGGCAATGGCTGGTTTTCGACTCCAACTTGTCTGCACTTGTTCTTTTAACGTGTGCAGGACAACCCCAAATCTTTAAGTGTCTTACACTTGACTTCCTTTCGGTCCATAGTTCATATGGAGTTTTCGGAACTGATTTGGTTGGAACTCGATTCAGCATGTAGATAGCAGTTTCTAATGCGTACCCCCAAAAGGATGTGAGTAATTCTGAGTGTACGAGAAGTGATTGGACCATGTCCAACAAAGTCCTATTCCTCATCTCTGAAACACCGTTGAGTTGAGGTGTAGTAGGAGGAGCTAATTGTGACACTATCCTTTTGAACTTTAAGTAGTCCTTGAATTCGTTAGAGAGATACTCGCCACCTCAATCTGATCAAAGGGCCTTAATTTCTCTCCCTAACTATTTCTCGACTTCTTGTCTGAACTCTTTGAACTTTTCAAAGGACTCAGACTTGTGTCTCATTAGGTACACGTAACCATATCGCTAAAAATCATTTGTAAAGGTGATGAAATACACGTGTTGATTTTGTATCCTAACACTTAGGGGATCACATACATCAGTATGTATTAAGTCAAGTGTGCCTACAGATCTTTCAGGCTTACCGTCAAATGGCTGCTTAGTCATCTTACCTTGAAGGCAAGGCTCACAAGTGAGAAGATTTTCTACGGTTAGAAAATCCAAAGGACCAAGTTGCATCCCCCGATGGCCTTAGCGAACCTGAGGTAGAACTTCAGGAAGAGTTTGAGCCTATAGGCCGAGCTGCCTCAGGCAGTTTGGCGTCCACCTCTCGTCGAGCTGTCTCATTAGGCAGAAAGAGGGCATCGATTATGATGAAACCTTTTCTCTTGTGGCCATGCTTAAATCCATTAGGATCCTGCTAGCTGTAGCAGCATACCATAATTATGAGATTTGGCAAAGGGATGTCAAAACTACATTCCTGAATGGAGATCTTACTGAAAATATCTATATGCAGCAGCCACAAGGATTCATAGCTGTGGGTTAGGAAAACATGGTATGTAAACTCAATAGATCCATTTATGAACTTAAGCAAGCTTCTAGAAGTTGGAATATCTGTTTTGACTCTGCTGTCAAATCGTTTGACTTCAAGCAAAATCCAGATGAACCCTATGTTTACAGGAAGTACAGTGGAGATAAGATTACTTTCTTGGTTCTGTATGTAGATGACATTCTACTCATTGGGAATGATGTAGGAATGTTGACTACGGTGAAAGTATGGCTTTCACAACAATTCTCCATGAAAGATCTTGGAGAAGCCTCCTATATACTGGGTCTTTGACTCTATAGAGATAGATCGAAGCGGATAATAAGATTATCCCAATCTGCCTACATTGACAAAATAGTCAAAAGATACAGCATGGAAAACTCCAAGAAAGGAAATGTTCCTTTCAGGCACGGAGTCACTCTCTCCAAGAAGATGTCTTCCAAGACTTCTAAGGAGATTGATGGCATGAAAGACGTTTCCTATGCCTTTGCCGTAGGGAGCATCATGTATGCTATGCTGTGCACTCTTCCTGACATTGCTCAGGTAGTGAGTGTAGTAAGCAGATTTCAGGCCAACACAGGGCACGAGCACTAGACTGCTGTGAAAAACATACTTAAGTACCTTCGAAGGACAAAAGAGTTTTGTCTAGTATTCGATGGTAGCTCACTACAGATCCAAGGGTATACAGATGCTGATTTCCAGTCGGATCTAGATGATAGAAAGTCTACATCTGGATATGTTTTCACGATAGGATCGTGTGCTGTTTGCTGGAAAAGTAGCAAATATGGGTCCACTGCAGACTCCACGACCGAGGCCGAGTACATTGCCACAAGTGAGGCTACCAAAGAAGCCATGTGGATGAAGAAGTTCATTCACGAGTTGGGAGTAGTTCAATCCAGCACATCACCCATCCCATTGTTGTGTAACAACAATGGAGCTATTGCTCAGGCTAAGGAGCCACAAGCCCACTCGAAGTCGAAGCACATTGAAAGGAAGTACCATGTACTAAAGGAGATTGTTGGTAGAGGGGACGTCCTGATTCTGAAGGTAGTGTTAGCGGAAAATGTAGCAGACCCATTGGTCCTAAGTGCAAGTGGGAGCTGTTAGACAGTTTTGTATGCCCTTAGCTTCAATCAAAATGATGTACTTTATGAGTTTATTGTAAATGAATAAAAGTGCATATTTGATTCATGTTCCCTTGGTATGTTTTTGTGTAATACCCTTAAACTGGACACTTAATGAGATTCGTGTTAGTTTAGAATGTTTACAGCCAGTGGGTCGGTCTAAGACGACCTATCCTGACAAGGCTAACACTGTGGTGCCACCAAGTCAGTTGGGGTGGCTTGTCTCAGCTACCGGGGTGAGACCCTAGGCACATACAGGGTAGGATTAGTTGAATCTTTGAACTAGACCAGATTTCCAGTATTGCCCTAGACCTTGGAGATTGATGGGCAAAACTGGAAAGTTACACCCGACCCCTAAACTCGATTATGATAATGCACTAGGTGTCAGATTGGGATGTCTTTGATGTACCAATCAGTGAGATCCTTAGCAAGGGTCAAAACCTGGGTATGTTGGGACAGTCTGAGAACTCATCTGAGTGGGTGATCATAGTGACAGGATCAGCCCCTTTGTCGGACAAAGGTAATGATCGGGGATGCTCTCTCACTAATGGAATCCAAGACTGTCGGCAGCCGATTTCAGTCGTTGAGATTTGTATTGCAAAATATATTTTATATGAGATATAAAAGTATAAACATTATGGTTTTGAAATGATTTGCAAAAAGTTTTAATCCTCTCTTGTCAGGAAGTGTATGATCATTATGGGCTGAGAGGTTAAGTGTAAGACCATTGAGGATAATACCTGATGGGCTAATCTTGCATTTGTCCACAGTCCCCAGGTGTTACAAGGTGGCTTGGCCCAGGGACCACTTAGGGTAAGTGTTGGGCCCATAGAGCCCATCTGATGGGTTTCAGGGGGTGCACTGTCCATAACAGTGTATTCGGCTAGGCTTTGTAACAAAGGCTGGGCCGAACCCATGTGGCTGACGTGTAGATCAATGTTTGGGTCCCACGCCATACAAGGAAGCCCAACTGGGCAGTAGTTTGGAATGCTAAAAGAATACATAACCTTGAATGGGCCTTAAGCCCATTTTGAACTGGGCTAATTTGATTAGTCACTTAAGAGGCAAATTCTGAGATGGGTTAGCTGATAGGATTTGGCCCACACCCTATCCACTTAGAGAGTCCAAGATCTAAACAATATTTAGATCTGGAAACCTCCTAATTAGATTAGGAGATGGTTGATCTAATCTGTAGATAAGATAAGGATTATCCCTTATCACTTAAAGGGACTTCTAATACAAATATGATTTGGGTTAGCAACTCCTTATGAGATTAGGAGCTAATACCTTTTCACGTCTATAAAAAGAAGACGGGGCGACAGCCTTTAGACATCACAAGCAAGCAATACATAGTCTTGTCTTTAGAGCTGAAATCACAGAAGAGAGAATCTGCACCCTGCAAATACTCTCTTGCCACCTCCTACCTGCAGCCGCCACCTACAGCAGTTCGATCTCCAGTTCTTGGGAGAAATCAAGATTGGATCTTGATTCCAATCTTTTGGAGAAAAGATTGGTGGGAGTTGTATTCACAAGCCGTCCAGGTGATTCTTGAGAAGGGTCAAGTTCTTTTGGAGGAACACTGCTGATTCTACTCCACCTTGCCCTGCGCCATCTTCAGTGGGAGTAGATTTTGGATCCTTCCTTGGGCGTGAACACCTCCATTGGGAGATACTATTTCTCAGTTTTAGGTATTATCTCTCCCTATTCCTTTTGGTTCAGATCTAGTTCAGTTTATGGTTCAAGAATGATCCTTGAAAATATGATTTTCTAAATAGGGAATTGATTCCTAGTTGAAGGGAGAAAAAAATTTTTGAAATTCGCCCCCTTATTCCGCAATCTTTGGGCATCCATGTGATGGATTTCCTATCCCTTCGGTGGTAACAGAGCCATGGTTCAAATCTTGAACCATTTTGTTTCAGGTCTGAACCTGCGCAACTAGGGAGAAGGCGTTCTACCCAATTTGCGCAGATATGGGTTTTGGGAAATTTGTTTCCAAAATAGATGGGAAAATAATCTAAAATTAATTTTATATAAATCTGATTATTATTTAGAATAGTTCTATATGATTTTCTTGATTTATGGGCTGCTCGTACAAGAGGAGATCGAATTCTTGGTTTGCGTAGGGAGAACTGCAAGATTTGTAGTTTCTTGAATTTATTTATTACATTTGGTCTGTAAATAATTTTTTGTTTTATCTTTAGACTCAATGTATAGGCATTCGATCTGATGTAATTATTTATAGAAATAATATTTCTATTTAATTTTATTTTGGATTGAAGATGGCGGCGTAGAGAAGGAGATTTCGCAGATGAGACATTCGCTATCTGCGATTTGCAGTTTGAGAAACTGCAATCTGTGATCTAACCTCTGTTTTGCAGGATGGAGTCTGCGAACAGCCCTGATTAAATAATTCTTGATTTTCTTTTATCAGTTATTTAATTTCAGATTATTTTCTTGAATTAAAGATTTAATTAAAGATCAAACACTAGACCCATTCGAACCAAGATTGGTTCAAACTGTTTGGACCAAATCTAGGGTTTAATCAAGGCTGAAAGTCAGCCCTAATTTTTCCCACTAATGGGCTTGAGGATTGATATTTAATTAAATGGTTAATTTGGCCCAACCTGTAAAGGCCCAATTTTAAATAGTTAAAACTGCTAAAAGCCAACTGAAAATGATAAAGCTATATGGGCCGAACTGGGTAACCCTAATTCTGCCCATATACCTAGATAATATTAATAATTAATATTATGGTGTTTTAATGGGCTTCCAATGGGCCTTACAGATAATTAATTGATTGGATCAATTTATCCTTGCATGAGATGTTTGGATGTGTGATGTTCTCCGTACATGGGCCATAAGTGCTTGACCCATGCTCATTCAATAGTGGCTCTTGCACACACCATGGCTGATGGATCTTTTGCAAAGCTTCTTGATGACAACGAACTTAAGGGCCCAAACTATGCCAATTGGTACAGGAACTTATGCTGGTCCTAGCTTCTGAAAAGCTGGACAAAGTGGCAAAGAATCCTGCCCCGGAACGTCTGGGTGATAGGGCTTCTGAGGCACGAAGGAGAGACTATCAGGAATGGGAGGAGAAAAACTCCCTTGCCCGGTGTTACATCATTACCTCCTTGGACAACCCAATACAGAGGCAATTTGATTAGATCAAACTTGCCAAGGACATATTAGATAGTCTCAGGACAATGTATGAAGAGCAGAATTGTTCTACTCGACAAAAGGTCTTGAAACAGTTCATGACCACACAAATGTCCAAGGGCCAACAAGTTCACGACCATTGTCTTCGGATGATGGGATACATCAACGAACTGGAGGCTCTTGGATCCTGGCTGGACCTTGCAACCCAAATAGATGCTATCCTTAATTCTTTGCCTCCTTCCTTTAATCCATTCATCGTGAACTCTAACATGAACAAGCTAAATGTCAGCTTGCAAGAGCTCAGCAATATGTTGCAAAGAACCGAAGAACTGATTAGAAAGGATGAACTTGTAGCTATGCTTGTTGAAGCTAGCAAGATGGGCAAGAAAAAGAGGAAGGCAAAGAAGCCTCAGAAGAAAGCCACTAAGGGTAAGAAGCAGAAGAAAGACAAAGCATAGGATGCTTGTCACTTCTGCAAGAAGACCGGCCACTGGAAAAGGAATTGTCCTACCTACCTGGAATCCAAGAAAGGTAATTTCGAATCTTGTGTTATAGAAACCAATTTATTGGTATCTTCTACGTCCTGGTGTATTGACTCCGGGGCTTCAATTCATGCGTTTAACTCACTGTAAGGGTTCTAGGTAAGCAGAAGGCTGAGTGAAGGAGAAGTTACACTCTATTTGGGGACTACTGCAACTATTGCAGCCGTGGCAATAGGAATCGTGGAATTAATTTTTAGAGAAGGAAAATTGTACTGAAAAATTGTCTTTATGTACAAAATTTAAGAAGAACTTTGATTTCTGTTTCAAAACTGTGTGCAGATGGTTATTCTATCTTCTTTAGTAATATGATTACTATCAAAAGAAATAACAGATTTATCACATACGGGGAACCGGAGAACGGTCTCTATGTTCTACATCCTTCTCTAGAAACTAACATAACTAAAACTACATTAGCTGAAATCCCCAAGAAGAGAGCCTGTGATACAATTAATCCCACGTGTCTGTGGCATTACCGACTTGGCCACATCGGTGTTGACCGAATCACAAGGTTGGTAAGGGATGGTCCTTTGGATTTTCTAACTATAGAAGATCTTCTCATCTGTGAGCCTTGCCTACAAGGCAAGATGACGAAACGACCATTTAACGGTAAGCCTGAAAGATGTACAAGCACACTTGACCTAATACTTACTGATGCATGTGGTCCCCTGAGTGTTAGGACACGAAATCAACACGTGTATTTCATCACCTTCACGGATGATTTCTCACGATATGGTTACATGTACCTAATGAGACACAAGTCTGAATCCTTTGAAAAGTTCAAAGAGTTTAGACAAGAGGTCGAGAAACAGTTGGGGAGAGAAATTAGAGCCCTTCGATCTGATCGAAGTGGCGAGTATCTCTCTGACAAATTCAGGGACTACTTAAAGGACAATGGGATAGTATCACAATTAGCTCCTCTTGCTACACCACAACTTAACGGTGTTTCAGAGAGGAGGAATAGGACCTTATTCGATATGGTCCAGTCACATCTCATACACTCAGAGTTACCCACATCCTTTTTGGGTTACGCATTAGAGACTGTGATTTACGTGCTGAATCGAGTTCCAACTAAATCGGTTCTGAGCACTCCATATGAACTTTGGACAGGAAAGAAACCAAGTGTCAGACACTTGAAGATTTGGGGTTGTCCAGCACACGTTAAAAAAATGAGTGCAGACAAGTTGGAATCCAAGACCAGTTGTTGCCTATTTGTAGTCTACCCCAAAGGCTCTGTAGGTTACCTATTCTATGACCCAAGTGAGCAGAAAGTGTTCTACAGTCGAAATGCCCAATTCTTAGAGACTGATTACATCCTGGACATCCATCGTCAAGAAATTGTTCTTGATGAAGAGAGCTCAGGAGCAGTGGGAGATGTCCCACAAGTTCCAGGAAGTGACCAACCTAGAAGATCCACTCGGGTATCCAGGCTACCAGTCCGTTACGGTTATGACCAGGATAGTTACCTGGTGGAAACCTTGACTAGTGATTAGGATCCCGTGACTTAAGCGGAAGCTATGTTGGACATAGATTCCTAGAAGTGGGTGGAGGCCATGAGAGTAGAGATGGACTCAATGGAGACCAATGGAGTCTAGACTCTCGTAGATCCACCATCCGGGGTAAAAGAAATTGGTTGAAAATGGATTTACAAGAGGAAGAAGGGCCCCGATGGTAGGGTTGAGACCTTCAAAGCTCGTTTGGTGGCAAAAGGGTACACTCAGAAAGAGGGCATCGATTATGAGGAAACCTTTTCGCCTATGGCCATGCTTAAATCCATTAGGATCATGCTAGCTGTAGCAGCATACCATGATTATGAGATTTAGCAGAGGGATGTCAAAACTGCATTCCTGAATGGAGATCTTACTAAAGATATCTATATGTAGTAGCCGCAAGGCTTCATAGTTGCAGGTTAGGAAAACATGGTATGTAAACTAAATAGATCCATTTATGGACTTAAGTAAGCTTCTAGAAGTTGGAACATCCGTTTTGACTCTGTTGTCAACTCATTTGACTTTGAGCAGAATCCGAATGAACCCTATGTTTACAGGAAGTACAGTGGAGATAAGGTTACCTTCTTGGTTCTGTATGTCGATAATGTTCTACTCATTGGGAATGATGTAGGAATGTTGACTACGGTGAAAGATGGCTTTCACAGCAATTCTCCATGAAAGATCTTGGAGAAGCCTCCTATATACTGGGTCTTCGACTCTATAGAGATAGATCAAAGTGGATAATAGGATTATCCCAATCTGCTTACATTGACAAAATAGTCAAAAGATACAGCATGGAAAACTCCAAGAAAGAAAATGTTCCTTTTAGGCACGGAGTCACTCTCTCCAAGATGTCTCCCATGAATTCTGAGGAGATTGATGGCATGAAAGATGTTCCCTATGCCTCTGCCAAAGGGAGCATCATGTATGCCATGCTGTGCACTCGTCCTAACGTTGCTCAGGCAGTGAGCGTAGTAAGCAAATTTCAGGCCAACCCAGGGCAGGAACGCTGGACTGCTGTGAAAAACATACTTAAGTACCTTCGAAGGACAAAAGAGTTTTGTCTAGTATTCGATGGTAGCTCACTATAGATCCGGGTATACAGATACCAATTTCCAGTCGGATCCAGATGATAGAAAGTCTACATCTGGATTCGTTTTCACGATAGGATCGTATGCTGTTTGCTGGAAAAGCCGCAAACAGGGGTCCACTACAGACTCCACGACCGAGGCCGAGTACATTGCCACAAGTGAGGCTGCCGAAGAAGCCGTGTGGATGAAGAAGTTCATTCATGAGTTGGGAGTAGTTCCGTCCAGCACATCACCCATCCCATTGTTGTGTAACAACAATGGAGCTATTGCTCAGGCTAAGGAGCCACAAGCCCACTCGAATTCGAAGCACATCGAGAGGAAGTACCATGTACTAAGGGAGATTGTTGGTAGAGGGGATGTCCTGATTCTAAAGGTAGCATCAACGGAAAATGTAGCAGACCCATTGACAAAGCCACTATCATAGAAAGTGTTTGAGAAACACGTGGAAAGCATGAGACTCTGGCTAGTACCTGATTGGACCTAAGTGCAAGTGGGAGTTGTTAGACAGTTTTTTATGCCCTTAGCTTCAATCAAAATGATGTACTTTATGAGTTTATTGTAAATGAATAAAAGTGCATATTTGATTCATTTTCCCTTGGTATGTTTCTGTGTAATACACTTAAACTGGACACTTAATGAGACTCGTGTTAGTTTAGAATGTTCGCAGCTAGTGGGTCGGTCTGGGGAGACCTATCCTAACAAGGCTAACACTATGGAGCCACCAAGTCGGTTGGGGTGGCTTGTCTCAGCTAACGGGGTGAGACCCTAGGCACATATAGTGTAGGATTAATTGAATCTTTGAACTAGACTAGATTTCCAGTATTGCCCTGGACCTTGGAGATCGATGGGCAAAACTGGAAAATTACACCCGACCCCTAGACTTGATTATGATACTGCAGTAGGTGTCGGATTGGGCTGTCTTTGATGTACCAATTACTGAGATGCTTAGCGGGGGTCAAAACCTGGGTATGTTGGGACAGTTTGAGAATTCATCTAAGTTGGTGATCATAGTGACAGGATCAGCCCCTTTGTCGGACAAAGGTAATGATCGGGGGTGCACTCTCACTGATGGAAACCAAGACTACCGGCATCCGATTTCAATCATTGAGATTTGTTTTGCAAAATATATTTTATGTGAGATATAAAAGTATATACATTATGGTTTCGAAATGATTTGCAAAAGGTTTTAATTCCCGGGATCCATATAAGTTGAGAGTGCAACACTGTTCCTTGTAGCCGAGGGAGAGGTCCTCTCTTGTCGAGCAGTGTATGATCATTATGGGCTGAGAGGTTAAGTGTAAGACCATTGAGGATAATACCTGATGGGCTAATCTTGCATCTGCCCATAGTCCCTAGGTGTTACATGGTGGCTTGGCCCAGGGACCACTTAGGGTAATTGTTGGGCCCATAGAGCCCATCTGATGGGTTTTAGGGGGTGCACTGTCCATAACAGTGTATTCGGCCAGGCCTTGTAACAAAGGCTGGGCTGAACCCATGTGGCTGATGTGTATATCAATGTTTGGTTCCCACGCCATACAAGGAAGCCCAATTGGGCAGTAGTTTGGAAGGCTAAAAGAATACATAACCTTAAATGGGCCTTAAGTCCATTTTGAATTAGGCTAATTTGATTAGTCACTTAAGGGGCGAATTCTGAGATGGATCAACTGATAGGATTGGGCCCATACCCTATCCACTTAGAGAGTCCAAGATCTAAAGAAGATTTAGATTTGGAAATCTCCTAATTAGATTAGGAGATGGCTGATCTAATTTGCAGATAAGATAAGGATTATCCCTTATCACTTAAAGGGACTTCTAATCCAAATTTGATTTGGGTTAGCAACTCCTAATGAGATTAGGAGCTAATCCCTTTTTGATTCTATAAAAGGAAGTGGGAGCGGCAGCCTTTAGACATCACAAGCAAGCAATACATAGTCTTGTCTTCATAGCTGAAATCACAGAAGGGAGAATTTGCTCCCTGCAAATACTCTCTTGCCGCCTCCTTCCTGCAGCCACCGCCTACAGCAGTTCGATCTCCAATTCTTGGGAGAAATCAAGATTGGATCTTGATTCCAATCTTTTGGAGAAAAGATTGTTGGGAGTTGTATTCACAAGCCGTCCAAGTGATTCTTGAGGAGGGTCAAGTTCTTTTGGAAGAACACTGCTGATTCTGCTCCACCCTGCACTGCGCCACCTTCAGTGGGAGCAGATTTTGTATCCTTCCTTGGGCGTGAACACCTCCACTGGGAGATACTACTTCTCTGTATCAGGTATTATCTCTCCCTACTCTTTTTGGTTCAGATCTGGTTCAGTTTATGGTTCAAGAATGATTCTTGAAAATATGATTTTCTAAATAGGGAATTCAATTCCCAGTTGAAGGGAGAAAAAAAATTTTGAAATTCGCCCTCTTATTCCGCAATCTTTGGGTGTCCATGTGATGGATTTCCTATCCCTTCAATGGCAGTAGCAGGTGGCGGTGGCAGGTGGCCGTTTGAGTGCGGCTGTCAAGCGTCAGATCCCAGGTCAGTCAGGTGCGCCACCCCTAGGTCCAGACTTCCTCTGTGTCATGCGAGGTATAGTTGTTCAGTTTGGCATCCTGGAGGCGAAGTACTGGAGTGGTGGGCGAGGTGAAGTCTTGAGTTCGGATAAGGGAGTGTCCTGAATTGTCGTGGGGTAGGCCAATTTGGGTCATTGCCTTGTGTGAGGCTCGGGGCCTAAGGGAGAGTTCGGACTCCTTGTAGGGTGTTCGGGCTCCTAGTAGGGAGTTAGGACTGCTGGTAGGGATTTCGGTCTGCTGGTTCCTCTCTTTTGTGCTCGCGCCTTGGGCGCGTTGTTGTGCTGAGTTGTTGCCTTTGCCACATGTTGCATAATTATGAGGTCAGGCCAAATCTTCCTTCATCAGACCCTATGGGCCCAACACTTACATTAAGTGGTCCCTGGGCCAAGCCATCTTATAAAAACCCAAGGACTGTGGGTAGATGCAAGATTAGCCCATCAGGTATTATCCTAAATGGTCTTACACTTAACCTCTTAGCCCTTAATGATCAAGCACTGCCCGACAAGAGAAGACCTCTCCCTCGGTTGCAAGGAACAGTGCCGCACTCTCCACTCACATGGATCCCGGGAATTAAAACCATTTGCAAACATTTCAAAATCGTACAAATATATATATGTATATACTAATTTTGCAAGAACAAAAATTCCAACGATTGAAATCAACTGCCGATAGTTTGGTTTCCATCAGAGAGAGTGCATTCACGATCGTTACCCTTTGTCTGAGAAAGGGGCTGATCCTATCACTATGATCACCCACTCAGATGAGTTCTCAGACTGTCCCAACATACCCAGGTTTTGATCCCCATCTAAGGATCTCACTGATTGGCATATCAAAGGCAGCCTGATCCGACACCTAGTGAAGTGTCATAATCGAGTCTAGGGGTCAGGTGTAACTTTTCAGTTTTGCCCATCTATCTTGAAGATCCACGGCAATACTAAAAAAGTGGTCCGGTTTAAGGATTCAAGTAATCTCATACTGCATGTGCCTTGGGTGTTACCCTGGTGGCCGAGACAGGCCATCCCAACACTTAGTGGCACACCAGTATTAGCCTTGGCAGGATAAATCTCCCCAGACTTATCCAATGGCTGTAAACATTTAAAACTAACACGAGTCTCTATAAGTGTCCAGTTTTAGGGTCTTACACAGAATTATACCAATCAACATGAATCAAACATGCACTTTATTTATTTACACTAAATGTCCAAAGTACATCAAATCGGATTGAAGCTAAGGGCATACAAATCTGAAATCAGCAAGGAGTGCAAGTGTATACAGATCTGAAATCAGTGGTTATGTATGGTAGCAAAGTTTTAGGTCTGTTCTAACTTGCTTTCCATAAGACCTGCTAGATCTCCGAATTGATGTGGGTTTCAGATATGAAATCATGGTGAATATAGGTCTGATTTCAGATTTGAAACTCAGAATTGAAAGCACCGAGTTAGAACAAAAATGCTTCATTATGAGTTCAGATCGGATTGCAAAATTGATAAGCAGTGTGATCAGATCTGAACCACAAAATATGCAAGCAATAATAGCAATAAGTTCTGGTCTGAATTCTATAAATCACAGTCACTGCAATGGAACTATACTAACCATCTATGCATCATTCAGCCATATATTGATAAAATATATATATTTTTTTTGAGATGAAATAAAACTAGAACACAAAGAAGTAATGCAACTATACTACTAAACTATAACAAAATCTTTTTTTTTTGTGTGTGAGTTCAGATCTGTTTGCTGAATTGAGAAATGTCAAATATAAGTAATCAGATCTGCACTCTTTTGATGTTTATACATTTTTTTTTTAGATAATAGAACTAGAATTTTACTACATTATCTAAACTGAAACTGAACTCAAAGA
Source organism: Nelumbo lutea (assembly GCF_056320005.1). Lineage (NCBI taxonomy): Eukaryota > Viridiplantae > Streptophyta > Magnoliopsida > Proteales > Nelumbonaceae > Nelumbo > Nelumbo lutea. Next base: position 77,691,170 of record NC_142687.1, read on the forward strand.
TGAAGCAATCAAGCATTAAGAAAGAAAACCGGTTCCATCAATGAAAGCTATTGCATTCAAATCTAAAATCTAAGATGCACAATTGGAAACCAGCAATGAATGCAAAGCAACAAATCAGATTAACAGTGGCCAATGGTTTCTAATATTGCTACAATAAATACCTGGCAACAGTGCCAAAAATTTGATGTGTGGCTCATTGCGACACTAGCAAGTGCACTAGCCGTTCAAGTAATAGAGCAGTGAGTAGAGTATCATTCCCACAAGGACTTATGTACAACTACTAGTAATAAATCAGTTTACTGTTATCTGATCAGCCAAAATGTAAAACTAATGAAAAACTGAAATTCTAACTACAAAGTTATTTTTAACACATTGGACCAAACACCTTGTATGCAAGTAAGGAGACAAGCTAAAGATGCATAGAAAAATAAATTCAGCAACTAGTTTTCTAGGCAATTCAATCTATGCATGAGTGATGGTCCTTATATCTCTATCAAGGATCTAATCACCATGCATGCATTCAAATTTTAGCAATTCTAGGGCTTCATTTCAACTGGATGATCATCAACTCAGATGAAGGAACACCAACCAAATTGTGCAAGTTATCTCTAACCTTGCACTCAATTCGGCTCTTGATTGGCAGATTTGAAGTTTTAGAGTCTTTCTCAAGCACTCTAGGAATTCCAAGAAAGATGAGCAATTCGGCCAAACTGAATTAAAGCTACCAGAATTCTTTCTCAATTAATTCAGGTATTACAAGTTCAAAATCTGAAATCACAGATCTGATTTTATAGAATAGCAGTTCAGATCTCACTATTTCATGATCTGAATTTACAGATCTGAGATTGGAAAATAGCAATTCAGACCTTGTAAATTCATGATCTGAAATTTCAGATCTGAGATTTCAGACTAGCAGTTCAGCCAACAATCCACAATTAAAATTCCAAACAAGAAACTTCAAAATTGAATCTACTTTACTCGAATGAACTTAGGAAACAAATTACAGAATTGAATTTACATAAAATAAGCTTTGATTACAGCAAGAAAGGAAAATTTGATGGAGAAATTACATAAATCTTAACTGAATTCGATTACCAAATTGTGCAAAAATCAAGTGAGGATGAAACCTTGATCTCCAATTGCTTTCTCCCCCTTCGAATTCAACTTCTTCTTCTCTTGAAGCTGCTTGTTTCTCCTCCCTTCTCCGCTCTTGCGCCTATTTCCCTCTCTTCTTCTCTCTTAGAACAAGAGCTCAAGGAGAGTTTGAAATCAGATGTTAGACCCCTTTTCCCCTGACTCTCTTCCCCTTTTATAGCCTTCTCCTCAGCCCCTTTCCTCCTTTAGAAAGTTCTCCCATCTAGAAAGTTCTCTCCTCTAGAAGTTCTCTCATCTAGAAAGTTCTACAATGCGGTTCCAAATAATTTGGGCTCGATTTTGACCCCAATTCACTCTGTTTCTATTAAAACTTAAAACATAAAAGTTCTAGAACTTTTCTTTATCTTTCCAACTTACTTTGAATCAGTTCAATCGGAGTCTGGATGAGAGAGTTATGCCCAAATTACTATTTAGTGCCGAAATTATCCAGAATTACCCAATTAGCCTTGTTTTTCACTTGACGCCTCCTTTCTCTCTTCTAGAAAGTTTCCCGCCTTTAGGCTCCTTGGGCTGCACTTTGGGTTACTTTTGAGCTGCTCTTGATCTACAAATGGGCCTCCTCATTGCTGGGCCGAATAGGCTCCATTGGAGATCTTCGGTTGTGCTCTCTCTTTGGGCTTTCCCAAACAGTGCAACATGGGCTGCATGGGCCGAATGGCCCTCCTTTGACCTCTTGGATGGGCCTTGCTCCCAACTGAGTTGTATCACCTTCTATTTGGCCTCCTTTAGCATGATTTTATGCTCTTTTTCCCTAGACTTGTCCCCTTTGACAATTTCCTGAAATCAAGCTAAATTGGGGTAAAAATTCACACAAATCAGTATCAAAACCATGCATAAACACCAAAGTTTATATGTAAATTGTGCACACATCATTGATCAAATAAATTATTGGATGATATTCTCTTATAATAGATTTGCATCAATGTTTGAGAAGCTTTATAAGAATATACATGATAAATAAAATGTGAACTTACTAGGTAATGCTTGAAGCCAATGGGTTTGGCTCATCTTACCCAACCAACAATTGTTGAAGTGTGCTGTGACAATGTTAATGGCTTTTGATTTGTGTTAATCAACCACCAATGTAGTACAAAACAAGACTATGATGTAGAAAACCAAAATTGTTTGACTCCTCTTGCCATGGCTCAACCTCTCAAATGCTCACTGCAATCGAATTCAAAGCAAATAACATTTTGCATTTCATTTTTACCAAGTGTCAAAAAAGTGCTAACATGTTCATGCAGTTCAGATCTTTTCCTACCATATGCTGGAATGTCTATTTAAAAGGAACAGACAAATAACGAGGACATGTTAAAAAGGAATCAGGGGTGTTTTAAAAGGGTAATCCTAGAAATAAAAAATCAGGGTGTGTTGATGATTCATCCCTTTTTCATTTTTATAAATGGGTAAGAAATGTAGTGTTGATCATCTAAATAGCCCCACCAAAATTTGTGAGTGAGTATTGCTAATTGATTACAGTTGGATTGTGAGAACAATTTAGATAACATTTGCATAAGTTGGGAGAGACTTCATAGTACTTTGGATCAACAACAATCTGCCTTCATGGGATAAAAATCAACTTTTCCAATTCTCTAGTCTCCCTTTGTATTTATCTATCACCATCTTTGCAACCCCTTAATTCATGGAAATGACAATCCAAATATATTTCATGTCCTATAATCATTATAGCACCCAAAAAATTAGTAATGATCGAACATTACGACTGAATAAAATTGATGATTTATCAGAGTTGACCCATTGTACTAACCAAGAACAAAGTTGATAGGGCATCCAGAGTTGTCGAGATGAGGGCGTCCACCGAGGTCTTCGGGAGGTTTCCTCTTCCCTGATGGAGTTCGCTTCCTTGTTTGTGCTGGACACTCCTTCTTACTCGTGCTCTTCGTTACACATGGTGTGAACATGGCTTAAGAGAGAGAGTGGCCGCAGAGATTGCCATGTGGCATCCTTGGCCAGCTCAACCATCACTTTAACACCACTCCCCCAGTTCCGAAGTCAAGGAGTGTTGTGCACGTCCGTGACTAGACGTGGAAGAGTTCTATAGTCCTTGATTGAGAAACTTTAATTTCTTCGAATTGACTGGCCCAGAGTAAGGTCATTTTTTCAAGTGGACTTGTTAGTTTAATGCTCTTGTTGTTTCCAATATGGGTCATCAGATGTATCATTTTGTTTTCCCCAGGTCACATGTGTGTGAAGGGTGGCATCGAATTGGTGTCATTGATTTGGGCTGATCTGGACCGTTGGTTCCCTTTATAAAATTGGAGGCAACGAGCCATTTTACTTTGTCATTTTGAGTAAGTGATCTTATTAGCTCATCATGAAATAGTCATTAGCTGGTGCTTTAGGTGTTCTATGGTGTAATCTCTTCAATAAGATGTGTTCATCTTCCTCGTCTTCTTGTTCCTCCTCTTCATCTAGCTCTTGTATGTCGAGTAGTGAATCCAAGCCGGGGTCTCATCCCAAGGCCGTTGTGCTCATGATCCATGAGACCAATGCCCAGGGGGCCGAGGTTTATGGACCTAAGGGTGAGGGTGTCGTGGCGGATGAGGTCATGGCCTTTTAAGAGGCCAAGGTCAGGGAAACCGATGAGGCCAAAGTAGAGATTGTGTTAAAAGAGGGGTCCAACGCTCTTGTGTGGTTCAGTAGCCACTTCATGTCTTCACCTTGTAGATTGAATCCTAGGGACCTGGCCCAAATCAAGGCCCTTTATTGTATTCCCGAGGAGTATAAGTTGAGGTGCCTCGGCTCGGTCAAGAGGGCTTTGCATATATGAGCATAGCCTAATAGTCGGGCTAAGGTTCCCAGGGAGTGAGGTATCACAATGGTGCTGAGGTGCTACTACATCTAGCCAATCCAGCTAATGCCTAATTCCTTTAGGTACTTGGTTAGCCTCCTCTGCTATTGCTCAGTTCATGATGTGGACATCACCCTACCGATGTTCGCATGCTTTCTGCACCTAAAGAAGCACCTATAGGGCTATTATTACTTCTTGACTTGACAACATAATAAGGTGCTATTCGGAGCCCCCTCCTCAAATAAACACTAGAAGGAAGGGTTCTTCTTTGTGCACCACCCGAGGGTCAGGTTGTTTCCTACCGAGCTATCAATCCCGAGGACCAAGGAAAAGGTACTGGTTGAGACCGAGCTATCTAGGGAGGAGTTTGCAGCCAATAGGCAGATAGAGTGGGTCAACATGCAAGAGTACACATCATTCTTTTTGTTTCATTTCCTTAGATTTGATTGACTCATTTTCTTTGGTAGATATGGATGTCATTGACAAGGAGGAGAGAACAAGACATATGTAGGTTGCCATGTAGAGAAGGGTGGCGGCTTAGTAGCAACACAGTCTTGAGGTTGCAAACCCTCGGCCATGCAAGAGATCGATGATGTATGAGGGAGGCATGGTGGACGTTGGATCCAATGGGTCTCCACCAAGGTACGTGCAATGGAGAGGTTTTGAAGTCCTATCTCCAGGTCTAGTAGAGCTGGCGGTTGAGGTGTATAGGGCAAGCTGGAGTGTTTGACTGGAGGACACTCTAGAGACTGAGGGCTTGCTTGGGCAATTGTCTAGGGGCAGGCATTCTATTGCCTGACATCCATAGAGAGGCCAATGATTGCACGAGTGGGGTGCTGGAGTGCACATCCATTCAGAAGTCCATTGCAGTAAGATTTCTATATTGTCTCCTCTATTCTTTGGTTTATTTGGTCATGCTAATTGACTTTGTGTTTCTCATGCTACCTATGCGGTGACGACATTGGTCGATAGGATGCACACCCATCATCAAATGGCCAAGGCTCAGGAGGTCAAGTTCTCCCATCTGTAAGTAGAGATGGCTAAGCTAAGACAAGTGGAGGCCGCCAAGGATGATGAGTTATAGCTTCTGAAGAGTTGTGCTCGTGAGCTCAAGGAGGATTGCAACAAGGTGAGGAAGGCGACCGAGAAGGAAGTGGTCTCTAGGTACAAGGAGTTCAAGGAGTTCTAGATTGCCCTCGACAACTTTTCTATAGACTACTAGTAGACCTCCTTTGCTCGCTTCTAGAGGAGGGTCATGCGCGATCACCCTAAAATTGTCGTGGTTGTGGAGTGGTATGGGCCCTTTGATGCCAAGGCACCGCTAGCTGAGTAGTCTTCCCCTAATGACAGTGTGGCCACCCTCAAGGAGGTGAACCTTGCAGATAGCACGGCCAGCCTGGATTGATTTTCTTTTTCTTTTCTTTGTTGTACACAACTCGGTATTCCAAGCTTATAATCACTGTATCAACCTTTTAATTAATGGAAGCTTGACCTTTTTGCCAAGCATGTTTTATCTTGTTTTTCCCTTCTCTCCTTTTTTTTATGTTGTTTCGCTTTCGAGTGAGGTTGGTCTTTAGGGTCCAATAGGGCGCATCGAGGTCTTCGACTTCGTGGCCTCAGTTTTATGCTAGGCTAAATGTGGTCTCTATAGTAGCCATGCATGGTGTGGTTCTATAGGCCTAAAGGATGCTCAGTAGTTCTATGACCCACCTACCTTGGCTTTGTCAAGTCTAGTCTTTAGGCTGTGGAGCAGGTTTTGGTTGGTCACCTTGGTCTGTCCATTGCTCTGTTATCGATGAACGGTCGTGGTTTGGTGATCCATCTTCAGTTCCATGTAGAAGGTGTTGAATTTCTGGTCGATGAACTGATAGCCATTGTTGGTGATGAGGACTCGAGGGATGCCAAAATGATAGATGATGTGTTCCTTCATAGGAACCCCTGGGTGTTCTACGTAGTGATGCATGCTAGGAGCTTGGCCTATACACATCTTGTGAGATAGTCTACCACGATGAGGAGGTATTTTTTTTGTTCGGTCGCAGTGGGCGATGCTCTGAACATGTCTGCTCCCTATTGGGCAAAAGGCCATGGACTAGGAATGGGTGTAAAGGGAGCTGTTGGCTGGTGGGGGAGATTTGAGTGCCTCTAATAGTAGTCACGCCTTCAGATGAGCTAGGTTGCATCTTGCTTCATGGTGGGCCAAAAGCAGCCCTGTTGGAGTGCCTTGTAAGCCAGGGTCCATGCGCTATGGTCTCTGCAAATACCCTCATGTATCTCCCTAAGGACGTAGTTGGCCTCTGTTGGAGGGAGACACCTTAAGTAGGGGAGAGTGTGTGACCGACAGTAGAGATGGCCTTGGATGAGGCAATATCGGGCCAACCTATAGGCGAGCCTTCTGAAGGGATAGGAAATCCATCACATGGATGCCCAAGATTGTAGAATAAAGGGGGCAAATTTCAAAAATTTTTCTTTCCCTTCAACTGGGAATCGAATTCCCTATTTAGAAAATCATATTTTCAAGGATCATTCTTTGAACCATAAACTGAACCAGATCTGAACCAAAAGGAGGAGAGAGATAATACCTAATACAGAGAAACAATATCTCTCAATGGAGGTGTTCACGCCCAAGGTAGAAACCAAAATCTACTCCCACTGAAGATGGCGCAGTGCAAGTGGAGCAAAATCAACAGTGTCCTTCCTAAGAACCTGATTCTTTCCAAGAATCACCTGGACGGCTTGTGAATACAACTCCTACCAATCTTTTCTCCAAAAGATTGGAATCAAGATCCAATCTTGATTTCTCCCAAGGAATGGAGATCGAACTGCTATAGGCGGCGGCTGCAGGAAGGAGGCGGCTAAAGAGAATTTTTAGGGTGTAGAATTCTCTCTTCTATGATCTCAGCTCTGAAGACAAGACTGCTGCTAGTGATTGTTGGATGTCTAAAGGCTGCCGCCCCCTCTTCCTTTTAAAGACTTAAAGGGATCAGCTCCTAATCCCATTAGGAGTTGCTAACCCAAATCATATCTAGATTAGAAATCCCTTTAAGATAAGGGATAATCCTTATCTTATCTGTGGATTAGATCAGCCAGCTCCTAATCTAATTAGGAAGATTCCAAATCTAAATCTCATTTTGATCATGGACTTTCTGAGTGGATAGGGTGTGGGCCCAATCCTATCAGCTGATCTTATCTCAGAATTCGCCCCTTAAAGACTAATCAAATTAGCCCCAGTTCGAAATGGGCTTAAGGTCCATTTAGGGTTATGTATTCATTAAGCCTTCCAAACTGCTGCCCAGTTGGGCTTCCTTGTATGGCTGGGACCCAAACATTGATCTACACATCAGCCACATGGGTTCAGCCCAGCCTTTGTTACAAGGCCTGGCCGAATACATTGTTATGGACAGTGCACCCCCTGAAACCCATCAGATGGGCTCTATGGACCCAACACTTACCCTAAGTGGTCCCTGGGCCAAACCACCTTGTAACACCCAGGGACTGTGGGTAGATGCAAGATTAGCCCATCAGATATTATCCTCAATGACCTTACACTTAATCTCTCAGCCCATAATGATCATACACTGCCTGACAAGAGAGGACCTCTCCCTTGGCTGCAAGGAACAGTGTTGCACTCTCTCAAGTATGGATCCCGGGAATTAAAACCTATTTGCAGACATTTCGAAACCATAATATATATACTTTTATATCTCATATAAAATATATTTTGCAAAACAAATTTCAACGATTGAAATCGGCTACCGGCAGTCTTGGTTTCCATCAGTGAGAGTGCAATCCCCGATCATTACCTTTGCCCGACAAAGGGGTTGATCCTGTCACTATGATCACCCACTCAGATGAATTCTCAGACTATCCCAACATACCCAGGTTTTGACCCTCGCTAAGGATCTCACTGATTGGTACATCAAAGACAGCCCAATCCGACACCTAGTGCAGTATCATAATCGAGTCTAGGGGTCGGGTGTAACTTTCCAGTTTTTCCCATCAATCTCCCAGGTCCAGGGCAATACTGGAAATCTGGTCTAGTTCAAAGATTCAAATAATCCGACACTATATGTGCCTAAGGTCTCACCCTGGTAGCTGAGACAAGCCACCCTAACCGACTTGGTGGCACCACAGTGTCAGCCTTGTCAGGGTAGGTCTCCCCAGACCGACCCACTGGCTGTGAACATTCTAAACTAACACGAGTCTCATTAAGTGTCCAGTTTAAGGGTATTACACAGAAACATACCAAGGGAACATGAATCAAATATGCACTTTTATTCATTTACAATAAACTCATAAAGTACATATTTAATTGATTGAAGCTAAGGGCATACAAAAACTATCTAACACCTTCTTGCTTCAGTTCGGTCCTTTGAAAGGGTGCCATCCTGGGGGTATAATATGATGGGATCCATCCACGATGGCTCTTGCTGGACTAGGAGGAATATCAAAGCTACTTCTAAAATGTTGGGCTGCACTAGTGTCCATTCTAACTATCGTGCTGATGTCGGCACACGGTGAGTGGGCAAGCTTTGGCAGTGCATCAGCCTAGATGTTCTTGACTCTGGGAATCTACTGTATGGAGAAGTGCTCGAGCTGTTGGATGAGCTCTTGCACTTTCTGCATGTAACTTGCCATGGTGGGATCAATGTGGTAGGAGCAACCATCCAGTACCAGTTTGACGCCCTAATTGATAAGCTAGAGCAAAGCCATAAGCTAAAGCAGTTCTTTACTAAATAGGGGGCAAACATAATAACAAAAAAATTGGCCATCAGAGCACTGGCAGAAGTCTATAGGCATCCACTGCAATCTTATAGCCGTGACCGCAGTAGCATAGAGTTCATAGCGGATGACATGTTAGCCACTAACCCCAACCACAACAGACCACTATACATCCTTGCAAAAAGAAATGGTTTTGAAATCAAAAGATCAATGGTCGACCCAGGAAGCTCTGTCAACCTCATTTCCATCCACACGTTGGAATTGATGAATGTGCGAAAAGAAGATATCAAAGGATTGTCGTTAGAGGTGACAGACTTCAATGAGAACGCATCCATCACAGAGGGGTCCATTGAACTACAAATAGCGATCGGCCCGTTCAGTGTCACATAGGAGTTCCAGGTGATCCCAGGGAGGACCTCCTACCATGCCCTCTTGGGATGCCCGCTAATACATGCCTTGGCCCTCATCCCTTCAACACACCACCAGTGCGTCAAAGCCAAACATCAAGAACAATCAATCAGAATCCTAGCCAACAGGGCCCCCTTCGTTATGCACCTACAAGATACTTATCTACTTCACGGAACTGGTGGACGAAGGGGAGACAAAAATAGCCAAGGTTGAAGAGACAAATCTGCCTAACCTCATAGAGAACAAGCCTGCGGAGACCGTTGAGAGAAAGAAATGAAGTAGGTGCATCTGGGTGATGGGGACTGATGGAAATGATTACTACACCATTGTTGTAGGTTACGAGGACGACGAACCACCAGCAACCAAGAAGGTCATTTCTGAGGTATGACTTTATAAATTATGACTTATCCTATGATACCGAAATCTACTAAGAATGAAAAGGTGACTTTATTGCAATTTGTAACTGTTGCCAAATGTTTTTTCAAAAAACCCATCCCCCTTTCAAATATATTTGTGTAATTCTTTGCTAATGCACATACATGTTATCTCTTTTCTGCCAAAAAGTCATCATAATCATCTAACAAAGAAATCTAAGTAATGTTTCAACTAGCGTTATTTCATTGCACCTTCCTCGCAAACCAATGTCGTTGTAGTAATGCCAGCAAACAATGAACTAATCTCTGAGCATGATGCAAAGGTACGACGTCCATTTAAGTCACAAATATACCAAACAGAAAATCCAACAAACATATGCATATAAAGATAACATGAACAATGATAGATATTAAAGGAAGATGCCTTAGAGTACTGCGGTGAAGTCAAGGCACCCCCCAGGTGCATGACAGATTCTGTTGACATGGTAGAAGAACCATTAGAAGAAATCAACCTAACAATCAATGGAACAGAGATACATATCGGCCAAACTAGAAGTTGAGGACAAAGAAAAACTTATCCTACTATGGAGAGGTAAGGAGATCTCCTTATCGCAAAACCTTAAACCCTATAAGCTAGTCTAATCTGTGTACCTTCACAGAGTTTTAGGTTGTCTTCACTTGGTCATACGACCAAATGCTAGGACTAGACCCATATCTCATCAGATATTCATTGTGTAGAGATCCCAAGTACCGGCCAATAAAGCAGCCATAGAGGATTTTCAAGCCGAAAATAACCTTGAAGATTAAAGAAGAAGTAGAACAGCTCCTGAAAGTAGGTCTCATCAAGCCTATAGCACACACACAATGGCTAGCCAATATAGTACTAGTAAAGAAGAAGAAAGGATAGCTCAAGTTAGTATTCCCTACCTAGTCATTTAGCAATAGTACACCACCCGAAAACTAACCTCACCTTATCGCAGGTGTTGGGTCAACTTTGGAGAGTTAAACAAGGCTTGTCCAAAGGATGAATTCCCTCTACCCAATATGGAGACAGTGAACCCCTGAGTCCATCACCATGGGCTCTTAATGGGCCCAACATTTACACTAAATGGTCCTTGGGTCAACCCACCTTATAAAAGCCCAAGGACTATGGGAAAATGCAAGATTAGCCCATCTGGTATTACCCTCAATGGTCTTACAATTAACCTCTCAGCTCATAATGATCAAGCATTGCCCGACAAGAGAGGACCTCTCCCTCGGCTGCAAGGTACAGTGCTGCACTCTCTACTCACATGGATCCCGAGAATTAAAACCTTTTGCAAACATTTTGAAACCATAATATATATATATCTATATACATATATATATATATATATATATGTATATCTCTATATAAATATATTTTGTAAAACAAATTTCAACGGTTGAAATCGTTTGCCGGCAGTTTTGGTTTCCATCAGAGAGAGTGCATCCCCGATCATTCACTTTGTCCAACAAAGAGGCTGATCCTGTCACCACGATCACCCACTCAAATTAATTCTTAGACTGTCCCAACATACCTAGGTTTTGACCCCCTCTAAGAATCTCACTGGTTGACATATCAAAGACAACCCAATCCAACACCTAGTGCAGTATCATAATCGAGTTTAGGGGTCAGGTGTAACATTCCAATTTTGCCCATCTATTCCCAAGGTCTAGGGCAATACTAGAATTCTGGTCCGGTTCAAGGTTTCAAGAAAACCCACACTACATGTACCTCAGGTCTCACCCTAGCAGCTGAGACAAGCCACCTTATCCAACTTGGCAGCACATCAGTGTCAGCCTTGGTAGGATAAATCTCCCCAGATCTATCCAGTGGCTGTGAAGATTCTAAACTAACACGAGTCTTATATGTGTCCAGTTTAAGGGTATTACATAGAAACACACCATAATAACATGAATCAAATATGTACTTTATTCATTTACATTAAATGTCATAATGTACACCATTCTGATTGGAGCTAAGGGCATACACTGTCTAATAGAAAATGCAGTTTTCTAAAATAAGGAATGTGATTCCCACGTGGGAGAGAGAAATTTTTGAAATTTCCCCCAACCTTCCTATAGGGTTCGGCCATCCATATGATGGATCTCTCATCCCTTCAGTGGTATCAGAGCTAGGTCCAAATCTTGAACCAAAATTAACCAGATCTGGAACTACGCAAATGGGTAGAAGGCGTTCTACCCGATTTGTGCAGATTAGCACTTTTCTAGGAAATCGGTTCCCAGATTTTTGGGCGATTGATCTGAAATTAAATATTTATAAATCTGAATTATATTTAGAATTGTTCTACATATTTTTCTTGATTTTTGGGCTGTTCGTACGATGGAGCTCAAAATCTTTAATGGCACAAGAAATTTGTGTTTTTGCTGTTCTTTTACTTTCTTGATCTGTAATTTTTTTTTTTTAATTTTAGACAGAATGTATAGGAATTCAATTTGATTTAATATTAATAGAAATTAGGTTTTCTATTTTATTCCATTCCAAATTGAAGCATAAAACACAAGGAGGAGTTTTTGTAGATTAGGGTTCGTCCATCTGCGATTTGCAATTTTGGAAACTTTAAGCTGCGATCTGACTTTTGTTTTATAGGGTAGCAGTCCTACGAACAACACTCCTACTGATTCTTGAATGTCTTGTTTCAGTAATTTAATTTCAGATCATGATATTAAATTAAATCTTGAATTAAAAATCAAACCCTAGACCCATTCGAATCAGATTGAACCAAATTGGTTGGACTGAATCTTTGGTTCGATGGGGGCTATTCTCAGCCCTAATTTTTCAAATATGGGTCCAGGAGTTGATGGTTAATTGCAAGATGCAATTCAGCCCATACCTGTAAAACCCAGTTTTAATGTGTTAAAATTGCTTTAGCCCATTTTCCTCAAAAAAGTTATATGGGTCGAACTACTCATTGCAATTCAGCCCATATGCCTAGATAATATTAATCAACAATATTATGGATAATTATGGGCTTTAATTATGGGTTTTATAGTTATTAATTGATTGGATCAATTATGTTGTTCCTGCATGTGATGTATGGATGTGTGATGTGCAACGTTCATGGGCCTTAAGTGCTTGGCCCATGCTGAAATGATAGTGGCTCTTACGCACACCATGGCTGAATGCATATCATTGCCATGGTGTCCTTAAGATCATTGGATGATCTCTCTTTGTGGTGGGACCCACACCAGCTTCCTCCCCAAGAGGAACCGTGCGGATCCCAAATCATTTAGGGCCCACCTAAATCTAGCTCTATGAAAGTCAATGGGAGCCACTTTGGTTTGACCTAAATTAAACTAGGGTGTAATATTTCGTTCCCTCCACTGAAATATGAATGCATGTGATAGGAAGAATCATATGATGAACTCTCTAAAGACCTTCCATCATTAGCATGAAGATGGGTCCTTCAGTAATGAGGAAACGCACAAAAAAATTGGGCTATCCATTTGCTGTTGGATCTATTGGATTGTTTCATAAGATGATAGGGGCGTCATAGACCGATGTGGTAGGGGCTATCCTAAAATGGAAGACTTTCTCACGGTACCTTGGCATTCACGAATATGATGGGTGAGCACTCACTAGACAAAAAGGTTTAACCTAAAATGGCAATGAATCTTGTTTGACAGAGGCCAAAGGGAAAACTCATAAGATGAGTGGATATGATCCTTCACAGAAATGTGGTGGGGTTATGTAGCTGAAACAGTTGGCTCCATGCACCCTATGTGATTTCCCACATTTCCAGAGACATAACTCACAGTCTCTATCATTGAGATATGAGGGAAATCTCGGAGATTAATAAATGGAAATGGAACATAGATTAAAAGCCATATCTATATAGATAACATGAATCAAATAAGGTTGTAGACTAATATTTTCTTTTTATCAGAAATGGCAAACGGACAATTTGCTAACTTGTTGTACTACAACAAACTTAAGGGCCCAAACTACGTTGACTGGTATTGTAAACTTATGCTGGTCCTGACATCTAAAAAATTGGACAAAGTGGCTAAAAACCCTGCTCCAAATCGCCCAGGTGATAGGGCTTCTGAGGCCCACAGGAGGGACTATCAAGAATGGGAAGAGAAAAATTCCCTTGCCCGCTGCTACATTATAGCATCCTTAGACAATCCTATACAGCAACAATTCGATCAGATCGAATTGTCCAATGATATCTTGGACAGTCTGAGGATGATGTATTTGGAGTAGAATCATTCTACTCGTCAAAAGATCTTGAAATAGTTCATGACCACACAGATGTCCAAGAACCAGCAAGTATATGACCATTGTCTTAAGATGATGGGATACATCAATGAATTTGAGGCTCTTGGATTCGGGCTTGATCATGTCACTAAGGTTGATGCCATCCTAAATTATTTGCCTTCTTCCTTTAATCAGTTCATCATGAACTATAACACGAATAAGCTAAATGTTAGCATCCAGGAACTCAGCAATATGTTGTAGAGGGCCGACGAATTGATCAAGAAGGATGAGCCCATTTCCATGTTTGTTGAAGCTAGTAAATCAGGCAAGAAGAAGAGGAAGGCAAAGAAAAAGCCTCTGAAGAAAGATATTAAGTCCAAAAGGCAAAAGAAGGATAAAGCATCAGATGCTTATCACTTCTGCAAGCAGGCCGACCATTGGAAGAGGAACTGTCCTCGGTACCTGGAGTCCAAGAAACAAGGTAATTTTGAATCCTTTATCATAGAAACCAATTTGTTGGTAAACTTTTGCTTCCTGGTGTATTGACCCTGGGGCTTCAACTCATGTGTATAACACAATGCAGGGGTTCAGGACAAGCAGAAGATTGAGTGATGGAGAGGTGACTCTTTACTTGGGGACTTCTGCAAGTGTTGTAGTTACAGCTATAGGAACTGTAGAGTTAATTTTCAAAGAAGGAATTATTGTATTGAAAGATTGTCTTTATGTACCTAATTTGAGAAGAAATTTGATTTTTGTTTCAAAACTGTGTGCAGATGGATATTCTATTCTCTTTAGTAATATGATTACTTTCAAAAGAAATAACAAATTCCTCGCATATGGAGAACTTGAGACTGGTCTCTATGTTCTCTATCCTTCTCTGGAAACTAACATAACCGAAACTACGTTAGATGATATCCCTAAGAAAAGAACCTGTGATATAGTTAATCCCACGTGCTTGTGGCATTACTGACTTGGCCACATCAACATAGATCATATCACAAGGTTGGTAAAGGATGGTCCTTTGGATTTTCTAACTATAGAAGATCTTCCAACCTGTGAACCTTGCCTTTAGGATAAGATGATGAAACGACCATTTAACGGTAAGCCTGAAAGATGTACAGGCATACTTGACCTTATACATACTGATGTATGTGGTCCCATGAGTGTTAGGACACGTAACTAGCATGTTTATTTTATAACATTTACAAATGATTACTCACGGTATGGTTACGTGTACCTAATAAGACACAAGTCTGAATCCTTTGAAAAGTTTAGAGAGTTTAGACAAGAGATCGAGAAGCAATTAGGAAGAGAAATTAAGACCCTTTGATTGGACTGAGGTGGCAAGTATTTCTCTGATGAATTCAGGGAATACTTAAAGGACAATGGGATAGTATCACAACTAGCTCATCCTGCTACACCACAACTAAATAGTGTGTCAAAGAGGAGGAACCAAACTTTATTGGATATGGTCCGATCACTTCTCGTACACTCAGAATTACTCACATCCTTTTGGGATTACGCATTAGAGACTACGATATATGTGTTGAACTAGGTTCCGACCAAATCAGTTCCGAAGACTCCCTATGAGCTTTGGACTGGTAAGAAACCAAGTGTGAGACACTTGAAGATTTGGGGTTGTCTAGCACATGTTAAAAGAACGAGTGCAGACAAATTAGAATCTAAGACTAGTTGTTGCCTATTCATAGGCTACCCCAAAGGCTCTATGGGTTACTTATTCTATGACCCAGGAGAACAGAAGGTGTTCTATTGTCAAAATGCCCATTTCTTGGAAGATGATTACATCTTGAACAATCATCATTAAGAAGTTGTTCTTGATGAAGAGAGCTTAGGGGTAGTGGGAGATGTCCCACAAACTCTAGTTAATGACCAACCTAGAAGATTCTACCCGAGTTTCTAGGCCTCCAGTTCATTTCTGCTATGACCAAGAAAGTTACTTGGTGGAAGCCACGACCAGTGAGGAGGATCCTGTGACTTATATGGAAGCAATGTTGGACATAGATTCCTTGAAGTGGGTAGATGCCATGAGAGCTGAGATGGACCCAATGGAGACCAATGGAGTCTGGACTCTGGTAGATCCACCCCTGGGGTAGAAGCAATTGGTTGCAAATGGACCTATAAGAGGAAGAAGGGACCCGATGGTAAGGTTGAGACCTACAAGGCTCATCTTGTGGCGAAAGGGTACACTCAAAAAGAAGGAATCGATTATGAGGAAACCTTTTCGTTGGTGGCCATACTTAAATCCATTAGGATCCTGCTAGCCGTAGCAGCGTACCATGATTATGAGATGATGAACCTACAATTTATCTATAATTTTTGAGGACTTTAGCATGGATTTTTATGCCGGTTTTATTAATTTTTACCTTAATTTAGCTTAATGCTAAGAATAAGTTTCAGGGATAATTAATCCAAGAAAAGGAAGGAGAAAAAAGGCAAGAAAAGAAGGTTCAAAAAGACCAATTTCATCCCAGCCAGGTTGTGGAAGCAAGAGATAGCACTTCGGCCCAAGAAGAGCAAGTGGATTCCTTGAGAAAACCCAAGAAAAGAATGCCTAGCTAAGAGTAGAGTTTGGCCCAGTAAAGAAGGCCCATTCTCAGCCCAAAAGAGTAGCTCAAAGTATAACTATCATGTGCTAAGAGAGAGCCTTTGTGCAGCCCAAATAGCAGCCCTTATGAGGCTTTCAAGAGAGCTCTATAAAGTTCAAGAAAGGGGTGTAATACACCCCATTCTAAAGGCTTCAAGAAGGGACAAGAGCCCCCTTGAAAAACTATATAAGGAGGCCTCTAGGAGGGGGGAAAGGTGTTCAATTGCTTGAGAGGAAGGCTCTCCCACTCTTAGAGGTTCAGCCACCTTGAGAGAAAAGAAGAGAAGAAGGCTAGGCACAAGGAAGGAGAAGAAGAAGGGCTGAAGGAGTTCAAGTCAAGTTAAGCAAGAAGAGAAGGTGAGTTCGAAATTGGGGGTTTTTTATTCAGAAATCCATTGTAATCATTCTACTCTTGTTTCATTTTCCTTTTATTTGAATTTGGCTTCATTGTTGTAAATTTTTCTTTCTCCCTCTTCCATTCTTTCTTGATGTATTTCAGTTTGTAAAATTCCAGATCAACAATCAAATTCTTTTTGATTCATTCGACTGGTTGTGAAATGTATTTGAAGTTTCTTGAATAGGGGTTAAATTGTAGATTAATACGGCCAATTAACTTTCAAAACTCAGATCTGAATTCTCAGATCTGAGATTGCAAGATCTGAATTGCTTGAAAGAGAATTCAGATCTGCAAATTTCAGATTGGCTGAATGGATTTAAAGCTTGGAATTCCTAGAGTGCTTGAGAGAGACTTGTTTTTCTTTCTATAGTTATGCTTCTTTTCTCTTTAGTTGATTGCTTTATTTTCCTTGTTTCAGTTTAATTTTTATAAAAGGAGACTTGTTTTTCTTTCTATCTTAAAGTTATTACCCCTAAAAGAAAAAAAAAAATAAGAAAATCATGAGTGTTGCAGATCTAAGTTGCATTCGGCACTCAGATCTGCTATAGCAGAACTGCAGCACTCAATCGAGAAAAAAAATCTACTTATGTTTCAGCCCTCTATAATTTTTTTTTTCTTTCAATACAAAAAGAAAAAAAATATAGAAAATGAAAAGAAAAAAAAAGAACCATATAAACAAAAGAATGGAAAGTAAGGATTTAGATCAGAACTCAGATCTGAGTTCTGCTGTAGCAGATCTGCAATAGTTCAGATCTGAGTTCCCTTGAACTCAGACCTGAATTGATGTAAATTTAAAGGGTAATTGGGGGTTATCATCACCCCAATACACCCTAGAACAAATCTGATATCTCCCAAAAACAATTGGATAGCATTGGATAAAGAAATTCAGATCTGAAATCACCTAGATCTGAACTGGGGCTGTGAATAGAGCAGGATACAGGACGGACTTTGCAATGTTAGATAACTTGTACTACGATCTTTTTTGAGCTGATTTGGTTGAGGAAAAGTGTGTTTATTTTGAGAAATTTTTTTTGAGGCCTCAATAGTTTTAATGCAATGCAACACCTCCACACATTTTTCTATTTCAGACTTCTCTTCTGATATTGCAGATCTGCAACAGTTCAGATCCGAGTTCATCAGAACTCAAACCTGAACTGATGCAATCATGAGGTGAATTGGGAGCCATCATCACCCCAACTCACCCTATTATCCATCTGCACACCCCAAAATAATCGGATAGTAAAGAAGGGCATTTAAGACCATAACTCAGATCTGGATAGCAATGGAACTCATATTTGAGTTCAGTTATCACTTCGGTTGTTACAGATCTGCAATAGTTCAGGTCTGACTTCAGATGAACTCAGACCTGAACTGATGCAATTTTGAGGGGAATTGAGTATCATCACCACCCTAATTCACCCTAGGGGACTTATGGGGTTCCCCCAAAAGCACTTTTGGTAAGCAACATCTGAAGAAATTTAGATCTGAACTGATATAAATCCGAATTGCAATTGAGGACTGAACCAGAACTTTGCTCTATGCACTTATAATCAAGGTAATGTATCTGAGGATATGTATGATTGAATTGAAAATTTGTGTTACCTCAGATATCTAATGAAAAGCAGCTCTTTCTAAGTGTTTCTAATGAATTCAGATCTATAGCAGGGCTGCTACAGCAAGGCTGAATCAGGGCAGGTTTGAGAACAGGTTTGTATTACAATTAACATCACTAATTCAATATTGTGGATGTTCCTGTGCTAATTCTTGAAAAATTTTAAATTAGCTAGCTCTGATTTCAGTTGTGAATGAATAAAAAGTCTAAAGATTTGGACTCAATTCAGATCTGCTACTACTGCACTTTAGCTTACTATACGACAACCTTGAATTTGAAAATGTGTGGAATGATTATTTTGTTACTGCTGTATTATGGGTTGCTATTTTTGGCTTATGGGACATTTATATGAATTCATAAGGAATCTAAACCAAAATAATGATTCATTGTGAACTAAACTACTTTCAATAGCAATAGCTTATGCAGGTCAATATCAGACCTGATTTCAGGTCATAAGAATTCTTCAAGATTTCTTGAAGACATATACTTGCATAGCTCATAAACCTGAACCCAAACCTGGCTCAGGTCAAGTTATAGCTCAAATTAAGTCCTTTGAAGGCACGTTGACAATTCAGCTCTGAATAGCAACCCACAATATAGCAGATGTAAATGGTGATGTGCAATAGTTCCAATAAGTATATTCAATTCAGACTCCAATTTTTATGGTTTGTTAATTGCAGATTTGAACTCAGATAAAGCGTATCTGAATTCAGATGCTACAATTAAGGAATGTAAATAATATTGTTGGTTTGGATTCCCTTTTTAATAATCAAAATCATTTATGATCTAAAACCAATGGTTATTTGAATGCTAATAACCACTGATTTCAGTATAAATGACTACTGTAATTTCAGATCTGAACTCAGATCCAAAGGTGACTGTTCTCAGTAGGTAAGTTTGCAGATCTGATTTCAAGTCTTTGCAATTTATTGAGGCATACAAGACATATAAGTTGGGACTTGAAATAAGAAGTCTTAAACTCTTGAGTTCAGACTTATTTCAGACCTAATTGCATCATAATTCAGACTTATTGATGTTAGGTTTTTTTTGTAAGACTGTTCTCAAAAGCTAAGACTTCACGTCTGGTTCTATTAAGAGCCTGAAGAGCAGCCTAAAGATATTAAATTCAACAATTGATTTTAGATCTGATTATAGTAGATGTTAGATATGTTTACTTTTATTTAGTCTAGAATAGTGTGTAATAATATCCATTGCTAATTTAGCTAGCATTCTTTTTCATTAATGATCTACTTCACACTTGAAGGCTGGTTTTCAGTAATGGAGCTCTGTTTTTCTTGTTTATCAAAAAAAATAAAAAAAGAGAGAGAGAAAGAAAAAGAGAGAAGCAAATGTCTTTGGTTTGTCTTATTAAATAGAAATTATTTGGCTTTGTAAATTTTTCTTGTATAGCTAGTAGATTAGGATTACTTACATTCTTTTGAATTGTGAATAGTAGTCTTTTTATTATTTGGTTTAATTTATTTTTAGTTAGAACAAAGCTCTTGATCTCTCTTGCAAGTAAATTCTAGCAGAAGAGGCTCCACCAAAAGAACTCTTGCATATCTAGAAATTAATATTCAGGAAGTCCTCTTTAACCTTCTCTTTACTTGGTATTTCTCTTGTTGGTTTTATTGTGATCCGCTAACACTAGGAACATTGAGGACAATGTTCATCTTAAGTGTGGGGGAGTGAGCCCGAGGCTAGGGTATAGGGGCTGAAATCATGCACCTCATTCACCCCAACACACCTATGTAGGCAATGACATAACCAAAAAAGACTGGAACCCCTCAAGTTCATTACTATTTATTTGATGATTTTTAAGAAGGAATTCAATGAGTTGAGGGAGACTGATGTACTTATTAAGTTTTTATTCTTGTGAATGACCCAATTTGATATATGCATGAGAAAAGGGGAGCTGAATATGCTTTTCAGCATGACTAGCCCTAACTATCTTCATGTGTATGGAAGCCCTTGATTTCATGGTCAAGAGAGCTAGTGCACATCTGAAGTGCTGATTCTTGAGGTTCAATAATTGCAAAGAAGGACAAAAGCCCAAATTGATTCTGCTATTTTGAGCTGAATAGTAAAACTAGCAGCTCAAAACATGAGTCCTATTTACCTACCTCAAGCAAGTGACCAATGTGAGATGGAGCATAAGATGCACTCACACCAAAAAAAAAAAAAAAGAGAAAAGTGTGTGAGATGGAGCATAAAATGCACTCACACCGGAAAAAAGAAGAAGAAAAGGGTGAGATGGAGCATAAGATGCACTCACCCTTAGAAATAAGTAATTGTGGTGACAATTGAGGTTCAAAGGGGCATTCTAAAGTTGAACTCTCATTAAGATTTAGTTACAAATGTGAAACTTAGTGAAATTTGATTATTAACCTTGATAATTAAGGAGCTAATTTATATATGAATTAGGAGTGAAGGCTAGACTATGATGAAATTCATATTCTCCTTTCCTTGGATCTTATACATGTGTTAAATGGTAATTTAGAAGAATAAGAGCTGAGCACTTACAAAAGTTCCCCGACTACTCAATGCATTTCTATCTTAAAATGTTCACCAGGTGAATGGTTAGAACAGAAGAAGGGGAATGTTCAGTTTATGGCTGATGTCTTTGCTTGAGGACAAGCAAAAGCTTAAGTGTGGGGGTATTTGATGAGCCTACAATTTATCTATAATTTTTGAGGACTTTAGCATGGATTTTTATGCCGGTGTTATTAATTTTTGTCTTAGATTAGCTTAATGCTTAGAATAAGTTTCAGGGATAATTAATCCAAGAAAAAGAAGGAAAAAGGCAAGAAAAGAAAGTTCAGAAAGACCAATTTCAGCCCAGTCCGGTTGTGGAAGCAAGAGAGAGCACTTCGGCCCAAGAAGAGCAAGTGGATTCCTTGAGAAAATCCAAGAAAAGAAAGCCTAGCTAAGAGTAGAATTTGGCCCAGCAAAGAAAGCCCATTCTCAGCCCAAAAGAGCAGCTCAAAGTATAACTATCATGTGCTATGAGAGAGCCTAAGTGCAGTCCAAATAGCAGCCCTTAGGACGCTTTCAAAAGTGCTCTAGAAAGTTCAAGAAAGGGATGTAATACACCCCATTCTAGAGGCTTCAAGAAGGGGCAAGAGCCCCCTTGAAAAACTATATAAGGAGGCCTCTAGGAGGGGAGAGAGGTGTTCAATTGCTTGAGAGGAAGGCTCTTCCACTCTTAGAGGTTCAGCCACCTTGAGAGAAAAGAAGAGAAGAAGGCTAGGCACAAGGAAGGAGAAGAAGAAGGGCTGAAGGAGTTCAAGTCAAGCTAAGCAAGAAGAAAAGGTGAGTTCGAAATTGAGGATTTTTTATTCAGAAATCCATTGTAATCATTCTACTCTTGTTTCATTTTCCTTTGATTTGAATTCAGCTTCTTTGTTGTAAATTTTTCTTTCTCCCTCTTCCATTCTTTCTTGATGTATTTCAATTTGTAAAATTTCAGATCAGCAATCAAATGCTTTTTGATTCATTCGAATGATTGTGAATTGTACTTGAAGTTTCTTGAGTAGGGGTTAAATTGTAGATTAATTCAGCCAACTAACTTTCTAAACTTAGATCTGAATTCTCAGATCTGAGATTGCAAGATCTGAATTGCTTGAAAGAGAATCCAGATCTGCAAATTTCAGATTGGTCGAATGGATTTAAAGCTTGGAATTCCTAGAGTGCTTGAGAGAGACTCTAGGAATTTAGATCTACTATTCAAGAACTGAATTGAGTGCAAGGTTAGTAATAACTTGCACGATTCAGTTGGTGATCAATTCAAATTTGAATTGATACCTTAGAAATGTTTGAAGAAATGCATGCATGGGGATTAGATTCTTGCTAGAGATAGAACAATCGTCACTCATGCATAAGATGAACATGTGCTTGAGAGAGGCTGTTCATGACCTTGGGGTTTCACCAAACCCAGGCTCAATCCTGATTTATTCGAATGATCTAAATTGATAGATTGCTGAATTCTGAGATTGACATTTACTGCTTACTCCTCTAACCTGATTTGAAGGCAATTGGGCCAATGATTTAGATAGATTTTAGTATAAGATTTTTAGCTTTCATTAAAGTTTTGATTTATCTGTTAATCAGATAAGAAGTACTCAATTTAGTATTGATACTTGTTACCTAAATTCTCGTGAGAACGATACTCTACTCACTACTCTATTACTTGAGCGGCTAGTGCACCTGCTAGTGTCACAATGAACCACACATCACGAGATTTGGCAAATGGATGTCAAAACTTCATTCCTGAATGGAGATCTTAGTGAAGATATCTATATGCAGCAACTGCAAGGTTTCAAAGCTGCGGGTCAAGAACACATGGTATGTAAACTAAACCGATCCATATATGGACTTAAGCAAGCTTCTAGGAGTTGAAACATCTGGTTTGACTCTATCATCAAAAAGTTTGACTTTGAGCAAAATCTGGATGATCCCTATGTATACAGGAAATCCAGTGGGGATAAGGTTATGTTCTTGGTTCTATATGTAGATGACATTCTACTCATTGGGAATGATGTAATAATTTTGATTATAGTGAAAGTATGGCTTTCACAGCAATTCTCCATTAAAGATCTTGGAGAAGCCTCCTACATACTGGGTCTTCGATTCTATAGAGATAGATCGAAGAGGATAATAAGATTATCCCAATCTGCTTACATTGACAAGATAGCCAAGAGATATAGCATGAAGAACTCCAAGAAAGGAAATGTTCCTTTCAGGCATGAAGTCACTCTCTTCAAGGATATATCTCCCAAGACTCCCGAAGAGATTGAAGGCATGAAGGACGTTCCCTATGCCTCAGCCGTAGGGAGCATCATGTAGTCATGCTGTGCACTTGTCTTGACATCTCTTAGACAGTGAGTGTGGTAAGCAGATTCTAGTTAGACCTAGGGTAGAAGCATTGGGCTGTTGTGAAAAACATACTAAAATACTTCATAGGACAAAAGTGTTTTGTCTAGTATTCGATCGTAGTTCACTATAGATCCAGGGGTATACTAATGCCAACTTCCAGTCAGATCCGGATGATAGAAAGTCTACATCTGGTTATGTTTTCACGATAGGATCATGTGCTATTTGTTGGAAAAGTAGCAAACAGGTGTCCATGGCGGATTCCATAATCGAAGTCGAATACATTGCTGCAAGTGAAGCTGCCAAAGAAGAAGTACGGATGAAGAAGTTCATTCATGAATTGGGAGTAGTTCCATCTAGCACATCACCCATTCATTGTTGTGTGACAATACTGGAGCCATTGCTCAGGCTAAGGAGCCACAAGCTCACTCGAAGTCAAAGCACATCGAGAGGAAGTACCATGTACTGCGGGAGATAGTTGGAAGAGGGGGGACATCCTAATTCAGAAGGTAACATCAGCGGAAAATGTAGCAGACCCATTGACTAAGCCACTGACACAAAAAGGCTTGGCAAAATTAGAATGTTACACCTGACCCCTATAGTCGATTATGATACTGCACTAGGTGTTGGATTGGGCTATCTTTGATATGCCAATTAGTGAGATCCTTAGAGAGAGTCAAAACCTGGGTATGTTGGGATAACCCGAGAATTCATCTAAGTGGGTGATCATAGTGACAGGATCAGCCCCTTTGTCGGACAAAGTGAATGATCGGGGATGCAATCTCTTTGATGGAAACCAAAACTGTTGGTAGTCGATTTCAACCACTGAAATTTGTTCAAAAAATATATTTAAATAAAGATATACATATATATATATATATTATGGTTTCAAAATGTTTGTAAAAGGTTTTAATTCCCGGGATCCAATGTGAGTAGAGAGTGCAACACTATACCTTGCAGCTGAGGGAGATGTTTTCTCTTGTCGGGCAGTATTTGATCATTATGGGCTGAGAGGTTAATTGTAAGAACATTGAGGGTAATACCTGATGGACTAACTTGAATCTACACACAGTCCTTGGGTTTTTATAAGGTGGCTTGACCCAATGACCATTTAGTGTAAATGTTGGGCCATTAAGAGTCCATGAAGATGGACTCAGGGGTTCATTGTCTCCTACAGTGAATTCGGTCGGGCCTTGTAACAGAGACTGGGCTGAACCCATATGACTGATGTGTAGATCAATGTTTGGGTCTCACGCAATACAAGGATATCCAACTGGGCAGTAGTTTGGAGGGTAAGTGAGCACATAGACTTAATGGGCCTAAAGCCCAGACCAAACTAGCTTAATTAGATTAGTTAAAGAGGGGCAATTTTGGGATTTAGATCAGCAGATAGGATAAGGGATTTTCCTATCAACTCAGAGAGTCCAGATCCAAATAGAGATTTGGATCAGGAAACTCGTAATTAGATTAGGAGGACTGATCTTTATCTGTAGATAAGATAAGTGATTATCCTTATCTCTTAAAGAGAGTCCAAATCCAAATACAAGATTTGGATTAGGAAACTGCTAATGGGATTAGGAGAACCTCTCTTTAAGGCTATAAATAGAGGAGAAGGGTGAACCTCCAATTCATCCATTAGTCTACTGATTTAGGAGAGAGGACAGCATACAGTTTAACTGCTTTTACCTTCTGCTCTTGCTCTTTCCTACTCCTGCCGCCATACCAGTTCGATCTCCACTTGTGGGAGTGATTAAGAAGAGTTCTTGATATTACCTTTTAATAAAAAAGGTAATTTGAAGTCATGCTCACTAGCCCTCTATCAGATTCTTGCTTAAGAATCAGGTTCTGGCTGAAGAGCCATCTTGTGGATTCTGCTTCATTCTACACCATGTCATCTTTGATGGAAGCAGTTTTTGGATCTACCCTTGGGTGTGAACATATTCATTGGAGGTTATTGTTACTTCGTATCAGTTATAACCCTCCACTCTCTTTTGGTTTCAGATATGGTCTGGTTTAGGTTCAAGATTGATCCTTGAAAATGTAGTTTTCTAAAATAGGGAATGTGATTCCCACGTGAGAGAGAGAGAAATTTTTGAAATTTCACCCAACCTTCCTGCAAGGTTTGGTCATCCATATGATGGATCTCTCATCCATTCATTAAGTTAGTATTCCCTACCTAGTCATTTAGCAATAGTACACCACCCCAAAACTAACCTCACCTTATTGCAGGTGTTGTGTCAACTTTAGAGAATTAAACAAGGCCCGTCCAAAGGATGAGTTCGCTCTACTCATTGTGGAGGTGTTGATAGATTCAACTGCGGGACATGAGCTCTTCTTCTTCCAAGATGCCTACATTGAGTACAACTAGATATTTATGGATTTTGTCGATGCACTCCACACAGCCTTTAGGATACAGATAGGGAATTTTTATTACACACAGCCATGGCATGATGCACAAAGAAATCAAATTTTATGTGGATGATATAGTTGTCAAAGCAAAGAATATGGAGGATCACTCTGATGTCTTGAGGAAAGTATTTACCCAATGCAGGGCTTTCAAGCTAAGGTTAAACCCATTAAAATGTGCATTTCAAGTGCAGTCAGGAAAGTTCTTGGGTTACAGAGTGGACCAAACAGGGATACACCTGGATGAGAACAAGGTCAAAGCCATCTTAGATCTCCCGGCTCCAACTAATGAGTCATAATTGAAAACTTTCTTAGGAAAGGTTTCATACCTAATGAGGTTCATCCCTAGCCTCGCGCATGCAACGTTGCTACTAATGAACCTAGTCAAGAAGTTTGTCGAGTTCAAGTGGACCTAGAAGCATCAGCAAACCATTGAGCAATTAAAAGCAACCCTTGCTAAGGCCCCAACCATGTCACCACCTAAGGATTGGTAAAAATTCAGGATATACATCACAATAGGCTCAGAGGCCATAGGATGTTGACCACTATCCGCAAGAGTACGGAGTCGTGCAAGTAATATAGTAAGGAATACAGAATCGTTCCCATGAGGAATGAATTATTTAGCCACCTATTAATTTCTTCTCAACTTGTTTAAAGCAATAATCAATTTGGGTTTGCAATTTAAAGAATTTAAACTAGCGCTACTGATTAAGGAAATTAAATGACAACAACCAGTAATTTGAACAAAATCAATAACAAAGTTGCTAGGGATTAATCCTATCACGATCATCAAGATTCAATATCAATAAAATCTCACGAGGGTTGTTATGTTCCAAGGTGTTTCCTAAAAGCACTAGTCGATCTTTCTCAAGAGTCGTTTAGCTAAACCTATGTTCAATTAAATGGAATTACAATCAATGAATTCTCATTCTTTTAATCAAAATCCTCTTTGCATAAATACAAGCTGTTAATACACCTACAAGGAAATCCTACCAACAAATGATATCTCTACCTAATTATGGTTGAATAAGGATTATTAGTTCCACCTCAATTATCATCTCTCAATGAAAAATCTTGATTAAAGAATGAATCATTGGTGATCAATCAATGATAAGTAATAAGCACAAATAACACAATATAACAAGAACCTCATCGATTTTATTAATGAATGAAAATCAATGCATGATCAAGTATTAATCCCTAACAAGAACCACTTTGTTTGACAAAGGGGATGATCCTATCACTATGATCACCCACTCAGGTGATTTCTCAGACTGTCCCAACATACGTAGGTTTTGACCCCCTTTAAGGATCACATTGATTGGCATATCAAAGTAGCCCAATTTGACACCTAGTGCAGTACCATAAACAAGTCTAGGGGTCAGGTGTAACATTCCAGTTTTTCCCATTTATCTCCAAGGTCCAGGGCATTACTAGAATTTTGGTCTGGTTCAGGATTTCAAGAAAACTCACACTGCATGTACCTCAGGTCTCACCCTGGCAGTTGAAACAAGCCACCTCAACCAACTTGGCGGCACATCAGTGTCAGCCTTGGCAAGATAAATTTCCCCAGATCTATCCAACGACTATAAAGATTCTAAACTAACACGAGTCTCATAAGTGTCCAATTTAAGGATATTACATAGAAACACACCAAAACACATGAATCAATCATGTACTTTTATTCATTTACAATAAATGTCATCAAGTACAACAATCTGATTGGAGCTAAGGGAATATACTATCTAACAACTCTCACTTGCACTTAGGTCCAATCAGGTATAAGCTAGAGTCCCACACTTTCAACGTGTTTCTCAAACACTTTCTGTGTTAGTGGCTTAGTTAATGGGCCTGCTACATTTTCCGCTAATGCTACCTTCTGAATTAGGAGGTCCCCTCTTTCAACTATCTTCCGTAGTACATGGTACTTCCTCTCGATGTGCTTTGACTTCGAGTGGGCTCGTGGCTCCTTAGCCTGAACAATGGCTCCAGTGTTGTCACACAATAATGGAATGGGTGATGTGCTGGCTGGAACTACTCCTAATTCCTAAATGAACTTCTTCACCCAAATGACTTCCTTGGCAGCTTCACTTGTAGCAATGTACTCGGCCTCAGTTGTGGAATCTGCGGTGGACCCTTGTTTGCTGCTTTTCTAGCTAACGTGAAAATATAACCAGATGTCGAGTTTCTATCATCTGGATCTGACTGGAAATCGGCATCAGTATACACCTAGATCTGTAGTGAACTACCATCGAATACTAAACAAAACCCTTTCGTCCTTCGAAGGTATTTTAGTATATTTTTTCATAGTTGTCGAATCATCTTGCCCTGGGTTAGATTGGTATCGATTTACCACACTCATTGCCTGAGAAATGTCATGATGAATGCACAACGTGGCATACATGATGCTCCCTACGACTGAGGCATAGGGAATCTCTTTCATGCCCTCAATCTCTTCGGGAGTCTTGGGAGACATACCCTTAGATATAGTGAACCTGTGTCTGAAAGGAACATTTCATTTCTTAGAGTTCTCCATCCTGTATCTTTTGACAATCTTGTCAATCTAAGCAAACTGGGATAATACTATTATCCTCTTTGATCTATCTCTATAGAGTCAAAGACACAATATATAGGAGGTTTCTCCAAGATCTTTCATGGAGAATTGCTGTGAAAGCCACCATAGCTAACATTCCTACGTCATTCCCAATGAGTAGGATGTCATCTAAATACAGAACCAAGAACGTAACCTTATCTCGCACTAGTTTTCTATAAACATAGGTCTCATTCGGTTTTTTCTCAAAGTCAATCTGTTTGACAGTAGAGTCAAACCGGATGTTCCAACTCCTAAAAACTTGCTTAAGTACATATATGGATCGGTTGAGTTTACATACCTTGTGTTCCTAACCTGCATTTATGAAACCTTGCGGTTGTTGCATATAGATATCTTCACTAAGATCTCCATTCAGGAACACAGTTTTGACATCCATTTCCCAAATCTCATAGTCATGGTATGTTGCTACAGCTAGCAGGATCCTAATGGATTTAAGCATGGTCACAGGCAAAAAGGTTTCCTCAAAATCGATTACCTCTTTTTGAGTGTACCCTTTCGCCATAAGACGAGCCTTGTAGGTCTCAACTTTACCATCGGGGCCCTTCTTTCTCTTATAGATCCATTTGCAACCAATTGCCTTTACCCTAGGGGACAGATCTACTAGAGTCCAGACTCCATTGGTCTCCATTGAGTCCATCTCAGCTCTCATGACATCTACCAACTTCAAGGAATCTATGCCCAACATAGCTTCTGAATAAGTCATGGGATCCTCCTCACTGATCGTGGCTAACTCCAAGTAATTTTTTTTGGTCATAGCAATAACAAATTGGAGGCCAGGAAACCCAGGTAGATCTTATAGGTTTGGTTATTTTCTGGAGCTGGTGGAATATCTCCCACTACCCCTGGGCTCTCCTCATCAAAAACAACTTACTCTAGGAAGTGGACATTTCGACTGTCAAACACATTTTGCTCTTTTGGATCATAGAACAAGTAACCTACAAAGCCTTTGGGATAGCCTACAAATAGGCAACAACTGGTCTTGGATTCCAATTTGTCAGCACTAGTTCTTTTAACATGTGCTGAACAACCCCAAATCTTCAAGTGTCTCACACTTGGTTTCTTACCAGTCCATAGCTCACACTTGGTTTCTTACCACTTGGTTTCACTAAGATTCCAATTCATCAGAGAGATGCTCGTCGTCTCAATTTGATCGAAGGGTCTTAATTTATCTCCCTAACTGCTTCACCACATCAGTAGGATGACTCTTCAGCATGAACCGAATTCTTCAACATGAATGGAGTAGAGCGCTGGTGAGCACAACTTCAGATTGCTTCTTCTACCAAGAAGCAATGTCAAGAACAATTCTTGATCACTCCCACAAGTGGAGATCGGATTGGGTAGGGGTGTCAAGAACAGGGAAGAACTCTGCAGATTGCTATGGTGTGTAACTGAGGAATTCGCTCCCTTTATTTATAGCCCTCTCAGGGTTAGCCTCCTATTCCAATTAGGAGAGAGTTCCTTAATCCAAATCTAATATTTGGATCTGGACTATTGAATGGATAAGACTTATCTTATCCTTCAGCTAATCCTAATTAGATTATAAATCCTATCTTGCCTTCTTTTAATTAACTAACTAAAGCCCAATTTGAATTGGGCTTTAGGCCAATTAAGTATATGTGCTCACTTCACCTCTTAACCTGCTACCTAGTTGGCTCTCTTTGTATGGCGTTGGACCCAAACATTGATCTACACATCAGCCACATGGGTTCAGCCCAGCCTTTGTTACAAGGCCTGGCCGAATTCACTGTAGGAGATAGTGAACCCTTGAGTCCATCACTGTGGACTCTTATTGGGCCCAACATTTACACTAAATGTTCATTGGGTCTAGCCACCCTATGAAAACCCAAGGATTGTGAGCAGATGCAAGATTAGCCCATCAGATATTACCCTCAATGGTCTTACACTTAACCTCTCAGCCCATAATGATAAAAAATTGCCCGACAAGAGAGGACCTCTCCCTCGACTGTAACGAACAATACTACACTCTCTACTCACATGGATCATGGGAATTAAAACCTTTTGCAAATATTTTGAAACCATAATATATATATATATATATATATGTATATCTCTATATATAAATATATTTTGCAAAAACAAATTTCAACGGTTGAAATCAACTGACGGCAATTTAGGTTTCCATCAGAGAGAGTGCATTCCCCAATCATTCACTTTGTTCGACAAAGGGGCTGATCCTTTCACTATGATCACCCACTCAGGTGAATTCTCAAACAATCCCAACATACCCAGGTTTTGACCCCCTCTAAGGATCTCACTGATTGGCATATTAAAGACAACCCAATCCGACACCTAGTGCAGTAACATAATCGAGTCTAGGGGTTAGGTGTAACATTCCAATTTCGCCCATCTATCTCCAAGGTCCAGAGCAATACTGGAATTTTGGTCTGGTTCAGTGTTTTAAGAAAACCCACACTACATGTACCTCAGGTCTACCCCTGGCAGCTGAGACAAGCCACCCCAACCAACTTGGCGGCACATCAGTGTCAGCCTTAGCTGGATAAATCTCCCCAGGTCTATCCAACGGCTGTGAAGATTCTAAACTAACACGAGCCTCATAAGTGTCCAGTTTAAGGGTATTACACAAAAACACACCAAAACACATGAATCAATTATGTACTTTTATTCATTTACAATAAATGTCATCAAGTACATCAATCTGATTGGAGCTAAGGGCATATACTGTCTAACAGTTCAATGCATGCCTGACAACCACTATATGAAAATTTGTCGATGGAAGCCACCCGTGCTGTACAACTATTGAGGAAAATTTAGCCATCGAGCCAAAAACAGAGTACTTCTTTCCTTCGCGACAGCTCTGAACTTCCATAGGATTCTCAGTTTGATAACCCAAAGGAGGGATATTATGCTTATCACAATACTCCCTCAATTCCCAGTAAATCTAGGCCAACTCATCTTCGTAAATAAGCTCTTCCGACGGAAAGACGACCTCAGGTTCCATGTCCCCACCTCCTGACTGAGCCTCCAAACTCTTGGAGACACCAACTTCCCCAACTAAGGCCTCTGGCTCGACGAGATCCCTGACCTCTACCACCTTAGGAACGTTAATGCTAACAACTACAGGTGGGACCAGAGCCTCCTTGCAAGGTATCGCAGTTTCAGAGCTAGCAGGAACCTCCTCCTCCTACCTCAGGTCACCAGGGATTGCCTCCCTAGCACCAACACCATTAGGGACCTCAGAAGACACACAGGGGGGTTGTGTTGATCTTAGCTCCTCCACCAACCACCTAATAATAGGTGTGATAGGCACAATGGAGGGACCACACCAAATGGACCCTACGAGTAAGCAACACAAAGCAGTCAGCAACATAAGATGCGATGTGACAAAGCTAACAAATACATACCATTCCAGCCACAACAAAGGCCTTTGATGTCTCCGAGTCTGGGTGAACCTCATCAGTTTCTAGGCACTTCAGCACATAAGACTACAAATAGTTCAGCAAAAACCATGGTAAACCCAAAACAACAACAAAAACAACCAAAAAGAGAGATAAGAGTGTCAAACAATAAAGCAAACTCACTAGACCAGCTCCCTTAGGAGGAGCTACTAGAACCTCAGTATCCAATTGAACCCCACCGCTCTCCACAAACTACAAGAATGACAAGGAAATAGTACTAATTCGGTTTAGTTGAGATAAATAAATCTGAAAGAAAAACAAAAAGCAGTAGAAGGAGTCACATACCGAAGCACTATCTATAGGACCTTGCTTTGGACGAGGGGGAGCCTTCCTCTTCATTCGCCCGCTCAAGAAGCAGACGATGGCACCCACAGAAGAGGGTACCGCAACTGGCAAGTCCACTGGCTCCACAATCGACACAACATTTTCCACAGGGGGTGATGCTGCAGACTCCTGACCACTCTCAACATGACCCTCCTATGCATGCGATGAAGTCGTAGCTGAATCAATTGACTCTAGCACAACAACAGGCCGGAAAGAATAGGACACCCTCACGGATCTTGAGCTCTCCATAGGTGGAGGATGGCTACTCCCCCCCTCGTCCACAATAGGCTGCTTCCCATCACGTTTTGTTGGCACCTTTCTCAAAGATCCAAAAAAAAGAATGGTTGCGTCCCCCCTTCAATTATTAGTCTAACCCTCAGGGGGGGGCCAATACATGAAGAAGACGAGGGTTCATCCACAAGAACTCTTGGAAGCCCCCAAACAATGCACAAAGATATGAAAAATGAAGGGACTTACGACCTTGCACCCTTCCATAACTAGCTAATGGGAACCGCACACAGCCAGGAAGGGCAAGGCTGTGGCGTTGCACCTAGAATACATCCTCCCCACCAGACCTCAGAAATTGAGCTCCCATGTCGCCATACCCGAACTGGGCAGCACCCGGTAAGGTCAGTATATGCTTAATTGTGCTTCACTAGTATGATGAAGATAGGCAATGACGCCAGGCCAGGTCACCAGTCCCACCACACCCACAATAGCACTCTTCCTATCAATTGCACATTGATAGTCACCACCTTCTGGAACAGGCACACCAATACCGAACAGCATGGTGTGGCACACCATCCAGGCGTATGCCCGCCACACAAAGCCGTTGGTGTCTCTGGAAGCATGTTGTTAACCACTTCAGAACACCAGTTTAACTATTTGTAAATTTTTTCATTTCTCAAACAACTACTAATGTAGTAAATGGGTGAGAATGGGTCGTATCCACAAGGAAGCAAGTGAAAAATTAATATATACCTAGATCATAACAAGAGAATGTAATCGGGAATGGTAGAAAATATGAAAATAAAATCTATTATTGTTGAAATTAAATGTTTTGAATGTTAGACAGTTTTGTATGCCCTTAGCTTCAATCAAGATGATGTACTTTATGAGTTTACTACAAATGAATAAAAGTGCATATTTGATTCATGTTCCCTTGGTATGTTTCTGTATAATACCCTTAAACTGGACACTTAATGAGACTCGTGTTAGTTTAGAATGTTCACAGCTAGTGGATTGGTCTGGAGAGACCTATCCTGACAAGACTGACACTGTGGTGCCACCAAGTCGGTTGGGGTGGCCAGTCTCAGCTGCCAGGGTGAGACCCTAGGCACATACAGTGTAGGATTAATTGGATATTTGAACTGGACCAGATTTCTAGTATTGCCCTGGACCTTGGAGATTGATGGGAAAAACTGGAAAGTTACACCCGACCCCTAGACTAGATTATGATACTACACTAAGTGTCAGATTGGGTTGTCTTTGATATACCAATCAGTGAGATCCTTAGCGGGGGTCAAAACCTAGGTATGTTGGGATAGTCTGAGAATTCATCTGAGTGGGTGATCATAGTGACAGGATCAGCCCCTTTGTCGGACAAAGGTAATGATCGGGGATGCACTCTCACTGATGGAAACCAAGACTATCAGCAGCCGATTTTAATCGTTGAGATTTGTTTTGCAAAATATATTTTATATGAGATATGAAAGTATTTATATTATGATTTAGAAATGATTTGCAAAAGGTTTTAATTCCCGGGATCCATATAAGTAGAGAGTGCAACACTGTTCCTTGCAACCAAGGGAGAGGTCCTCTCTTGTCGGGCAAAGTGTGATCATTATGGGCTAAGAGGTTAAGTGTAAGACCATTGAGGATAACACCTGATGGGCTAATCTTGCATCTGCCCACAGTCCCTGGGTGTTACAAGGTGGTTTGGCCCAGGGACCAATTAGGGTAAGTGTTGGGCCCATAGAGCCCATAAGATGGGTTTCAGGTGGTGCACTATCCATAATAGTGTATTCGGCCAAGCCTTGTAATAAAGGTTGGGCCGAACCCATGTGGCTGATGTGTAGATCAATGTTTGGGTCCCACGCCATACAAGGAAGCCCAACTGGGCAGCAGTTTGGAAGGCTAAGTGGGTACATAACCTTAAATGGGCCTTAAGCCCATTTCGAACTGGGCTGATTTGATCAGTCAATTTAAAGGGGCGAATTCTAAGATGGATCAACTGATAGGATTGGGCCCAGACCTTATCCACTTAGAGAGTACAAGATCTAAATAAGATTTAGATCTGGAAGCCTCCTAACTAGATTAGGAGATGGCTGATCTGATCTGTAGATAAAATAAGGGTTATCCCTTATCACTTAAAAGGACTTCTAATCCAAATATGATTTTGATTAGCAACTCCTAATGGGATTAGGAGCTGATCCTTTTAAGATTATAAAAGGAGGATGGGGCAGCAGCCTTTAGATATGCAACCAACACATTCTTGTCGTCAGAGCTGAAATCACAAGAAGAGAGAATTCTGCACCCTGCGAATACTCTCTTTCCGCCTCCTTCCTGCGGCCGCCGCCTCCAGCTGTTCAATCTCCTACTCTCTATAGGAGTAATCAAGATTTGATCTTGATATCAATCTTTTGGAGAAAAGATTGATTGCAGCTGTATTCACAAGCCATCCTGTTGATTCTTGCGAAGGGTCAAGTTCTTTTAAAAGAACACTATTGCTTCTGCTCCATCCTGCACTGTGCCATTTTCAGTGGGAGCAGATTTTGGATCCTTCCTTGGGCATGAACACCTCCATTGGGAGATACTGTTTCTCCATATCAGGTATAATCCCTTCCTACTCCTTTTGGTTCAGATCCGGTTCAGTTTATGGTTCAAGAATGATCATTGAAAATATGATTTTCTAAATAGGGAATGCGATTCCCAGTTTAAGGGAGAGAAAAAATTTTTGAAATTCGCCCCCTTATTCCGCAATTTTTGGGCGTCCATGTGATGGATATCCTATCCCTTCATTGAATTTAAATAAGACAACAAATAAAAATTAGAATTTAATAAAGCATGGGAATCAACAAGGGAAATAAAAGAAATAAAAAAATGATCCAGAATTTGGATCCGGTGGCAGTAGCTGCAGATCGGCTAGACAGCTTGCAGAAAGCCCTCCTGACAAGAACCAGGCATCCGTCCTCTCTACAACCCTCGAACCATTGCTAGTCCCTTAGCAATGCAGCCTTAAAATTACATTGAGTATATAGATCTTTTCCATTACAGGGTCATTCCAAATAAAATTAATCAAGCATCCTAATTCTAGCATTCTCAAACTCTGTATAGGTCGGTATTGGGCTTTAGGGGTAAAACTGTTTTATTTTGAATATTACCAAAACATGGCTTAAAAATTGTATTTACCCTTCCATTTGCAAATTGTCTTGAAAAGATAGAGATTGATCTTAAAATCAAACAGGTATTCTTATTATTTTTTATAGTGGATTTCTACCCCTGAACTTATTTTTATTGTTTCCTTTCACCATTTTATGTGAATCCCGACACTTGCCTTAGGTGAAGAGACTCGATTACTAAGTGTTAGGTAAGTGACTTTGGTATTCCCTTTTCCGACTTACGCAAATCTCGACACGTGACTTAGGTGAAGATACCCGGTTACTAAGTCTAGGGTATTCACTAACCTTTTATCCCCCCTTTTTTTCTCTCTTTTTTTTTCTTTTTTTATTTTTTTTAGCAACACTGTTCAGGGTAGTCCAATGTCTCTTAACAATTTGAAGAATTTTTTCTAATTTCTCAATCTTTCTCTTCCTAGACAGGGGCAAACTTGGGAGTATTTTTCAATTTCCAAACAGTTTTGACAATATTCAAACAAGACCAATTTTTTACTCCTATCACTTGCTACCAATTTCCGTAACTTTTTCTATTTGGGAATCTCTTTTAATGGAAAATTTTAAAAATTTTAGTGAAATTTTAATTCTTCATCTTTAAAGGCTTAGCTATACAATTTTTTTATCAAATTTTCTCTCTCTTTTCTCACCCACCAACTTAAATGCCATTATCCCTAATGGCCTGACTAGAATGAAGCAAAGAAGATTTGGGCCAAAGGGATCAATGAGTAGGGTTTTCTTGAGGGGTTCAAGGTATTCCACCTAGTCTTGAATCAATAAAATAAAATAAAAACTCTAATCCTAAAAGCAACTGAAAATGTTGTTGGGTTGCCTCCTAACCAGTGCTAAGTTTAACATCTTCAACCAGACACAATCAAGCACTTTGTCCATCTACACTCTTTGACTCACTTTCTTCTTACAACAGATAGGGCTCAAACTGGACTAACCAAGGGGTAAACATGTCATTTAAAAAGTTATCTACTATATCTACTTTGAATTCATCTTCCCCTAGGTTTGGATACTTAGAGGAATTATAAACATTTAACCGGACTTTCTTCTCCCCTAATGAAGTGTTCATTTCTTCCGATTTACAATTAATGGTCATTGATAGGAACGAACATCTTATGATTATCGGGATATGATTCAGCTCCCCGATTGGGGTCATGTCTAGGATAAAATCCAATGGGAAGTGACAACCCTCTACCCTAACCTTAAAAAAATTTCAATGATTGTTGACTAATCGATCAGCAAGATGTAGAATTATCGGGGTTGATTTTAACTCATTGATCCTAATCCTATCATAAATTTATGGAAGTGAAGTAA
Source organism: Nelumbo lutea (assembly GCF_056320005.1). Lineage (NCBI taxonomy): Eukaryota > Viridiplantae > Streptophyta > Magnoliopsida > Proteales > Nelumbonaceae > Nelumbo > Nelumbo lutea. The sequence goes on from NC_142687.1 coordinate 77,727,860, forward strand.
TACTAGCCCTAAGATCCATTGGTGTCCGATCAAAAGTGATTCCAATGATGCCACAACTTATGAGAGGAGCACTAAGGTATTTCACATTTTGGGGGATTTGATTTAGGAGAGCTACACTAACATTTGCCAAGAGCATCATTTTTTGTGGGGTCGATTGTGGCTCCATCATTTGAATACACAACTCTTTTAAGAACTTGGCATAGGCCGAGATATGTTGGATCACATTGAGGAGAGGAAAGTTAATATGGACTTCCCTACTCTCCTCGTTGCGAGTCTCTTTCTTCTTTCGCACCGGACCGACTATGAGTGCAATTGTAAAGGGAACTATGGATTGGTTCACTAAAGGTTTTTCTTCTGAAGTTTCCTTTCCTTCTTCTTCTCCCCCCAACTTAGGGCCTTCCTGCTCCTTTTCTTCTTCATTAACTCTCTTTTTCTCACACGGGCCCTCTAACATCCTCCCACTCTTTAAGGTTATAACAGCTTTGGCATTTTCGAGCTAAGGGTTCTTAGGAGGTGGTTGAATTTGTTGTGGAGGAAAACCTGGTGGTCGATTTCTAGGACTCACAACCGGTTGACTTGGTAATTGCCCTACTCCTCTCCTCTTCTTGGCTTCGACTAGCTGTCCTATTTGGCTTTCTAATCTATCGATGGATTGCTGCTAGTTTAGGATCAGCCACTGAAGCTTCATGAATTGGTCATCGACGGTATGGGTTTGAGGAGGTTGTGGGTAAGCTTAATATGGTTGAACTGGTTGGTTCCTAGGGTACACCTGCTGGAATGAACACTGTACTTGTGTCCTTTGAAATTCAAATTCATATTTAAATTAAAATTTAAATTTAAATTCAGATTTGAAATTTAAACTCAAATTTGAAAAGCTGAACAATTTCCTATTTGGCAATTAATTATTCAATTAAACAACTAAAAGAAAAGAACTTAAATACAGCAACAAATAATAATTGCAAACAGAAAATAAAACAACAATTAATTATGCTAAAAACAATTAACAACTACCAAAAATAAATTCTAACAAACTAATTGCTAATCTGAAAATAAAATGATCAAATAGAAAATTATGCAAGAAATAGATAAAATAAAATAAAAAATAATTAAACCAAAAATAAAAGAAATAAAAGAAAAAATATGCCAAACTTTTTTATTATTTATATTTTTTTCGTTTTTTTTTTTGTAATAAAAGAAAAACACAAATCTAAAAACTAATTCGAAAAGAAAAAATATGCTGCAAAAAAAAATAAAAATAAATGATTTTTTTATTTTATTTTTTCTTTTTTTTTTTTGTTTTTTTATCTGAAACAAAAGAAAAAAATGAATCTAAAAGTTAAACCGAAAATAAAATAAAATAAACAAATGAAAATTATGCTGCAAGAAATAAAATAAAATAAAATAAATTATTTTTTTGTTTTTATTTTGTTTTTAATCTAAAGGAAAAGAAAAAGACAAATCTAATAAAGCAAAAAAAAAATCAAACAAGAAATTAAAATAAAGAAAGAAGAATAGATATAGAACAAAAGGGAAGCCAAATAATACTAAAAATAAACCAGTAAAAATTCAAAAATAACTATTCTATCAAAAAAAGAGTTTGAAAATAAAAATAAGAAAATTAAAAATAAAATGGAACGACTACACCTGAAATGCAATCCAAATTCTCTTCTCTTCTCTTTTGTCCCAAAGTCCCGCAATGCTCCAGTACCCCACCTTTTGCTATTTTGTCCTACAGAATCAAAGAGAAACAAGAATTAAAATGAGATAATTGATCAAGTAATAAAACAAAAAAGAAAAAAATAATGAAACAGATCCGGAAAAAGTAAATAAAAATTTTTCTCCATGCTTCCCTGGCAATGGCGCCAAAAACTTGGTGTGTCCAGAAGTGTGTCATTAACCACTTTGGAACACCAGTTTAATTATTTGTAAATTTTTTTGTTTCTCAAACAACTACTAACATAATAAATGGGTGAGAATGAGTCGTATCCATAGGGAAGCAAGTGAAAAATTAATATATACTTAGACCCGAACAAGAAAATGCAATCGGGAATGGCAGAAAATATGAAAATAAAATTTATTATTGTTGAAATTAAATGTTTTGAATTTAAATAAGACAACAAATAAAAATCAGAATTTAAAAAAGGATGGGAATCAACAAGGGAAATAAAAGAAATAAAAAATGATTCGAAATTCGGATCCAGTGGCAGTAGCTGCAGATTGGCTAGACAGCTTGCAGAAAGCCCTCCTGACAAGAACCAGGCGTCTATCCTTTCTACAACCCTCGAGACACCTTATCCTTGAACCGAACGAATTCAGATCTGCAAGACAGAGAAACAAACAAGAATTATATCTAAAACATTGCAGAAATAAAGATAACAGAAAAGAAAATAAAGAAAAGAAAAGAATGGTTGATTAGATCCAGTGGTGGTAGTTGCAGAATGGTTGAACAGCTTATAGGAACCCCTCTTGACAAGATCTAGGTGTCTTCCTCTTCTACAACCCTTGAACTCCTCAAGAAACCTTAGCCTTGTTAACTGGGTGAATTGAGCAACCCTTTCCGCAGGGCCCTTGGGACCCTTTTTATAGAGAAGGCTGGACACAACTGGAAATAGGGAGAAAGATAGGGGGCGGCAGTTGGGATTTAGCAATGTTAGGGATGCCCTAGGGTTTCTAATGGATGGCTAAGATGGTTCTAGGGTGATCCTAAGGCTGAGAAGAAAAGGAGAAGGCACCCAATATTATGTAAGGCTGAGATTTAATGGCTAAAGGCTGAATGGTGAAGATTAGAAGTTAGGTGGCTCCTAAGGTTAAAATGCTAAAAAGAGAGTGCCCTAGAATGGATGGTGGAGATTAGAAGGGATGAAAGGTGAGGATTTAGCATTTAGGGGTGGATAGGGTTTGTTAAGAGTGAAATGAATGGGTTAAAAGGTGGTCTAGGGTTTGCTAAGGTGTGGAGAGCATGCTAATACAGTAGGAGGGGCGCCAAACTGGGTTTAGCAACTAGGAAGTGCCCTCCTGGTTTCAGTTTTTCACAAAAACATCCCCCCTCTCAGCTGGACTTCACACTAGTTTCCCAAAATCTGCATTTTAGCCATGAAAACTTCCCAGTTTTCCCTAGAATTTGCACAAATACTCTTAGAGGCCACAATATTGAAATTAACTGGGAAAATGACACAATTTGATTTTTCTATGGCCAAAAATACCCCTGAATTGATGCCCTTAAGGAATCAAAATGCAGGGTTATCAACCATCGAGAGAAGCCAACTTCACACTGATCTTGCTCATCTTAATTTGTTTATGTCTACTGGCCTGGAGCCAACACTTCCTCCTACACACTTAAAAAACCTTCTCCTCCGCACCGTCATTGTTGAGAGTAGCAATGTGGATGCAAATCAGAGATAGACGCAGCGGTGTGACAGTGAGTTCAAATCGCTCACAAAGGAACATCGAGAGGAATGGAGCAAATTTATAACTTATACGCCTCTTGCAACTGGGGTCATTGAGCTGCTGAATAGTGTCATCCATTAGCTCGTACAAGTAGCCAAGAAACATAAACGCCAACCAAAGTTGATGGCCGTTGATAGCAAGGACAGCTAGGGGAATCAATACAGTACCAATACCATAACTGGGGACCCCTAGGAACAAGAAACGCAATGCCACATACAGAATATAGGCTGCAAGATGACACTACGTGCCAGCATCCCACACCATGACATCCCTCCCGCCACGAGACTCAAACCAATACTCCAACAACTGGTCCGGCAGCATCTTGCCCCAAGCAGTGGATTGGTCCACAAGTGCTTTATTAGGAGGAACTTCCCTAAGAAGCTCCTCGCATAACCCCCTCAAATTTGCAAGAATGGATTCAATGTACTACAAATGCTGCAATGACATAGAACCCCCAACCGGTAGCACCAACAGGGCTGCCACATCCTCGACTGAGACAGTAAATTCCCCAAATGCACCTACAAAGGTGTGGGTGCGGAAACACCAGTGACCCAACAACTAAGCAACATACTTAACACCTTCCCGACCCATGAGATTTGTGTAACAATCCATGAATCTGAGAAGCCTGGAATCCTACAACATCCGATAGAACATGGGGTTCTCAAGAATGTATTGCGTCCAGGTAGCATAACTGTTGGGGGATTTTGAACTATCAGTTTGGGGTTTCTAGCACTTGTACGATATGGACACTTCTGAATGATCATAGAGACACATTAGCTCTACACCAATGATGACATCAAAAGAGCCACCCTTACCCCTGGACACTGGCAAGGGAGGCTAGAAACCCCTCTCACCATCGCTAGGGAGGCCTCTATCTCCACCAACAACTCAGCGGTATCGACTTCCCTAACGAAGTCAATGAAAGAATAGACTAATTTTCCTTGGTGAGTAGCCATGAGAGGCATTAAACAGATGGGCACAAAGGAACGTGAGACAAGAAAAGGAATTGAAGAGGGTTTTGCGAAGCAACCTAGGACACGAAAAACACTACAAAGACGATAGCAAGAAGGTAAAAGTGAGAATTGATGCGGTTTCCCTACACTATTATAAGGATTTTCACATGCGTGCGGAATGCCGAACAGCACCGAAGAAGATGAATAGATGCTAGTACAAAGCCTGAAATGATGCTTAGTGGAAAAGTAACCCATGTAATTTACATAAACACCCTTTAAAAGGCGGGATAAAATAGTGCATTCATTCAAACATAGTGCCATGTGTGCTACCGTCATTTTAAATATTGGGTAATGAAACGATGCCGCACGAGTAGTCAAGCCACATTAATTACCGCTTAGCTAACAAAGAGATTGCTAGTCATGCCTGCCATGTGGGTGCTGCCCAATGATCGTCCCAACCTCATCGTCAACTTAACACGTTAGCAGTTCAATCACACATCATTGATCAAAAAGTCTGCGCATCGTCACACAAGTGGGCTTCATCCCTGCTGAACCAGTACCAACAAAACCATCTGCCAGTCCCTTTCTCACTAACGATAGTCAAGGGGCTTGACATTTCAACAAATACTCCTTGGCAAATGACTAGGCGAGTTAAACTTTACAAACCGGACATGAGTACCACCATTAGCAAAGGAAATTGGTTAGAAACAATTTTTGTTTCTCCTTCCAATGTCTTTTGCCAATTATCTTTCTATCAACGGTCAGGGAGGTTGGAACACACAAATAGAGCTTGGCATTGACCATTGATAGGAAGAAAATTACCAAAAGACAGGGGGCTAAGCCATGGAATGTAAGAAACTATCACCGTGGACACAAGGCATGCAGAATCCATACAAAGCTACAAAATAGGGAAAATCTCAAGACCCAATGCACACAAGCGAACGCACTACAAAACCCAAAAATGAGAAGGCAAAGTGCTTATTGATAAGCTCCCACTTACCGACAAGCAGGAAGGCAAATGTTGGTACATGGTGTTCATTAAGATCCTTAGAGAACATCAAATACTAAATTGATACCACGCAGTTGCATGCGAATAGCCAAACAGCCAACTTCCCCACTATGATGAGCCCACAATGCACCCCAGACCTACGATGAACCCACACCACACAATTGCATGCGAATAGCCAAACAGCCAACTTCCCCACTATGATGAACCCACATGCACCCCAGACCTACGATGAACCCACATCACGCATCACAGAACTGCGATAAACCTGTGGTTCACCGCACGCCCTTAGTGAGCCCACTCATAGCCTAAACAAAAGGAAACCATGGCCAAACCCACGACAAGGTCCCACACCTGTTTGGACATGCGATAAACTCACAGCCTGTTAAAATATCGCGCCCAATGACACCTATGCACATGACTCCAAAGGGACAAACATAGCAAGGCACCACGTGTAACTAACAAGATATCGCCCTCCAAGCGATGATGTCACAAGTGCCACGTCAATTCAGTAGGGCACACGTAAGTAATGAGGACACCCGAGTGAAAGGAAAGCCGATCCTCAAGAAGATCCCTATGAGACACGTGGTGAAGCCCTAGTGGTGTGCTCAATGATTGATAGCAAATGTAATATTCCCTTTCCCGATAGGTCACAAACACCTTTATCTCCTACCTTTCAGGATCTTGGGATCTCTCCCATAAATAGAGATCCTCCCCGTATTGAAATTCATTCAGCACCTAGCACTTGAACACCCTTTGCTTTTGGATTCCTTACCCTAGCACTCTAGCTCGAAAACCTATCCCCCTAATCCCTAGTCTTTCTTTGTCTTTCAAAGAGACCATCTCTCATCCAAGCCTTACCCTACCTACACAAAGCATTTTTTTACAAAGGAAGAAACTTCTATTCACACTTGTTCTTTGACAAAAAGTTTCTAGGGGGGGTATCAGCCACGCAGTTAAAAAAAAAAAAGCAGAAGTAACATTTCTTCAAAGGGCATGCAGGCCCAAACAACTATGAAGATGAAGTATTTAGTGGGCATCCCTAGTTTGGCGATTGGCCCTAGTGTTTCCCTTACTAGCCATTTCTTGCCCGTCAACCTACAATTAATCGTCACCACCTTGGTCCTTGGCCATCTCCACAACCTCAATTGATTGTTGGGCATCAGGGAATGAATCCAATTGATTAATGTCAAAGTTTGGGAAAATCTTTCACACTTGGACCATACAGTCCTTGAAACCCTACAAATAAGCACGGGAAGTAAAAAGGCCAAGTCCCTTTTGTGCTCGTCTGAGGACTTATAGTTAGACACCACGTGTAAAGATAATTCTTCAAGTTAGTGCTCCATTGAGCTAAGGGAGGACTTCAACCCCTTCACCAACTCCTCCTTCACTGAAACCATGGCCTCATCCTTCTTACTGTGCTTGTACTCCTCACGAGCTTCACTCTCAACCATCTCTCACCCTGCCTACACTTTAGCCACTTGAAACTTGAGACGCTCAACCTCCTGTGATAGACACAATTGAATCAAGACCCTCACCTTGTCGTAGAGGCCGACGGAGTAGGAGACCATCTATAGAAAGAAATATAAGTTAGTTCAAACCAGTCAAGATACTATAACAATTGATGAAGTCCAAAATCATACCTTGACCACCTTATCCAACAAGCCATTCCAACCCGAGTTAATGGAGTGTTGGATTCCAGACTGACAATCACCGGGAAGCACCATCCCTACGGTGTGCTATTAGCTAATCTCAAATGTGCACAAGGACTCTCCCTCCCTGACATTCCAAGTTGGCTGGTAGACCAGACGAGCATTCAGGGGCTCATGATCCTGAGCGTCAGAAGAGTACAGAACAACTTGACGGGATACACTAGAAGTCCCCTCAGCTCAACGCTCCCTCACTTGTAGCTTCTTGGTAGACAATGGATCTCAGACACCTTTGACTAGGCGCTTCTGCACAAGTGCCTCTGCCTTGGTCTCGGTCCTTGTGTTATTTGTACCTACCTTTGGCTGCCTCCAAGGCATACACTCGGCGATACTCTTTTTTGCAGTCTTCTTTGACATAGCCATTATTAGCAAGTAACAGTATAGCTAATAGCTATAAATATATAACTCTAGCAAGTGCACTAGTTATCAAGTAGTATAAAAAATATCATTCCCACGGGGATTTAACAAAATAAGCATTAGAACCACCATCTTCCCTAATTATCTGGACAATCGAATTTCATATTTGAGCAAGATCTACTGAAAATAAAACTAGCATAAGAAAGTAAAAGTGAAGGTGATCACTAATCGAATCTGCAAAGGATAGGATCGCTAGGGCTTTTGGTCCACCTAACCAATGCAAAGAATATTAATGGGTTCGATTTACCAAGATTAGTTGTCATTCTCATAAGCTGAAGTCTTACCAATTTTATTTAATATTCTCTCTCGAGATATACTAAACCTATGCCCATCAGGTAGCCCTTCGATCTCTCGAGTAGAACTCTCAAGATGGGAGTGCATTAAGTCCAAGAAGACCATGAAATTCAGATGAATCATGTATATATATCTCTATATACCATTCAATTCACACTATGAATTATTCAGTCGATTATGTGAATTCCTCTCTCGATTCATTCACATAACTCAAATCAATTAAGAGGTGGCCAAACTCTTAATTGCATTAAGCACAATAATTCATAGACTATATGAAAATCACAATCTTAGATAAATAATAAAGATAAAAATATATTCATTAACATAATTAGGCTTTCCTCAGCCCTAGCAAGAAACAAATCAGTTCATGATAGAAGAATTGAAGCAAACAAAGGGAAAGAAAGAACTCTTAGAATCGCCCATGATGCTAAGATCTCCTCCTCTTGCTGCCACCTTCTTCTTGAATTCTTGCTCCTTTCTTGACTGATTGCTCTTTTCTTTTTGATTCAATCCCCAAGATTGAGTGATTGTGTGATGCCTAAAGCTGGTCCTTCCCCTCCTTTATAAAGCTTAAGGGGAGGGAGTGGTCTCCTACTTCCTCTTGAAGTTTATCTTACAAGAATAGAAAGTCCTATTCTAATCCTACTCTTATCTCTTTATCTAATGAACTCAATCCTTTTATCTTTCTAAGATTACATCAAGAATTTAGATCTGGAATGACTCTTCTCAGTTTCTTGTTCTTGGATTCGTATTAGACCTCCTCTGCGAATTGGGTTGCTGCCAGGCTTTTCTACAAGTTGGGCTTCAGCTGCGGATTGGGCCTTCCTACGAATTTTCTGCGACACTGGGCCTGGATTTGACTTCACTACATGCCGAATCTGCAAAAGCCCAAAACATGAAAGTTGTGGCTTTTTCTCTTATCTTTCTAGTGAGTCTTGAAACAGCCCAGTCGGAATTCGGATACGCGAGTTAGGCCCAGATTATTGAACAGTGCCGAAACTATGAAAAATCATCCGATTTGTCTTTCTTTGCTCCTGATGCTTTCTTTCATGCCTTGAACAGAAATATGAGTCCAATTAGGTGCTAATTCAGTATAAAAGACAGAATAATTGGGAATAAAAATATGATAAATTCTACTCTCATCAATAGCCTTCATGTCGCCCTCCATCTCTACAACAATGAAGCAGCAACCTATTAGAAAACTGCACCAAAGCTTGGACAAAGCCATAATTAGCAAGTAATAGGAGTGTCAATACCAAGGGCGGTAGGACTAAGGCTGGCTATCACCAAGTCTTCCTCCCTCACCAAGGGTCCGACGTGAACTATTCCGCTCAGTCGAAGCCGATTCATCTTGGCCTTCTCCTCGTCACAACTATGTGGCATGATACTCTCGACCAGTGTATCTGGGCTTCCCTAAATAGTTCGGAAAGACCAGCCTTTGGGACAAAATACGAAGAAAATATTCTTCTTCCAATTATGCACAAAAGACAGGTTGTCCACCACTTTTCCTTATCGGCCTTAGAAGTACCACAACCCTTAACCATCAAGGCATTTTCTTAAGGCAAATATGCTTTGAAATATATTCACTGTTATGGAGACCCCTCAAAGATGAGCCATCACCAAGACAGCCACTATCGTCCTGACATTGTTGGTAGCAAGTTGTTTGAGGGTTAACTTGTAATGGTTCATCAACTCGGGGATTAAAGGGTGTAGAGGAAAGCACACATCAAAATGAAGATAATGCTCATGGGTGCAAACTTCCCCTTCAGGGTAGAGCCACGACCTAGCACCAACATAGGAGACTCTAACCCTATAGTCCCTTAGAATAAAGTACTTCTCGGACAAGGCCTAAATACGCTCCATGTCAAGTATACTATCTAAGTTTGAGCAAGGATAATGCTCTAGGGTCATGCCTCGAACCTCGGCTTCAGCCTTCTCCTCACCCGTCGACCCCTCAGCCTCTTCAACATCTACCACAACAAGAAGAACTAGAGTATTCCCTGGCGAGTCTACCCTCGAAGGCCCAGCAAAAGGACACTCAAAGACGTCACCCCTTGGCCTGGTGTACCCAGTGTTCTCATTAATGGAGTCCATGCTTTGATGGTCATGCTCGGCTCATTGAGATGTAACCCTCTCTCGCAAACCTTCCACATTGGACATTCGAGAGGATCCCTTAGAACTACTTTTGGTACTATCACACCCGTTGTTGATGCTAGGAGTACTATTGGGATCATTGCAATCTAGAAGGGTGTAGGCCTCAGGACTAGAATCAAAAGTCTACACAGTGGAACACGAAGCCCTACCAAGAAAATATTTCTACGAAGGAAAGGACTGAAGAAAATTTTATTAGGAGCCGAGGTGGTCTAAGAAACTCCAAGCAAGTGTACTGTGGACAAATGGTGAAGCCTCTCCCGTCTCTCCCTCTTTTTAAAGGGAAATGGACGACAAAGATTCACTCTATTCGGTGGTCATAAGTAACCGCCTCACCCAACCGTGATGACGGCCTCCACATGGCATCGACCTTGAGAGAAGAAATGATGTAAAGGCCCAAAGTCGGTTCGCCCATCGTCCTCGGTTCAACATATGCCAAACGGATGTGACCATTCAGCCATCTGTCCCAAACACAGCTCTTGAGCAGCTGAAGCAAGGCCCATCCTAGGCATGACACTTTGATCGATGAATCCAGCATCCATCCCAAATACGGTTATTAGGCACTAGAAACAAGAACCCTTATGAGACACGGTGACTCAACCATAACCACATTGATCAATTTTGCTCGCAATCCTCGAACAGTGAAAAGCTCAACAAAGCTATTGGAAAATCTCATTGGCCGAGGTTGAGGGCTTAGCATAAGTCACTCGCAACCCTCAACCTCAGCCTCAAGAGTGGGGGTTAAGTGATGTAGGTATATTTGGTAGGCCTGCCAGACCCTGACACGTGGCATTGGCCAGTGGTATTTTTAACATAAGCAAATCTCATAAGGGCAATTGGGTAATTCCCGCCCTTAACGATTACAGAGCACTTAATGTGGGAAGATATTCTGGGAAAATTTACTCTTGAGTCAATAATTAGTGGGTCGTGGTCGGCCAACACCTGCTTGAGTCCCCCTATGTGACTGCAATCTCCGGGATGGTTACATGTCGTGCATTACTCCCCACTTGGGCAACTCCTACTATAAAAAGGATGATACAACTAAAGATGCACACACATAGTTGAGCTATCACTTACACTCTAGCGGTGACCTTAGCTTCTTTTAAGCCCTCGACTAACTTGACTGTCGGAGTCCTCGATCCTAGAAACACTCCCAAGGCCTCTTATGTCTTTTCAATCTTAGCAGGTGGGACCTACAACTCTTGGACCTTGGAAATTACTATTGGACTTTAATGTCATTAGAGATTAAATCCAATGGGGTTTGATTGATCAATTATATGAAGAAATACACTTGCACAAATATCTAGGAAAATAATGTTTTCTTTTATTAAAATCAGTTTTCAATTTGTCCTACATTGGAAAATTACAAAATTTGTTTTAAGTTTTTAAATAGGAGCTTATTTACACTCCTTAGAAATATAAAGAACAGAGTATGCAGGCTTGCTACTGCGCAACGCGTGCGCGTGTGCGATGCAATGATGTGCTTTAGAGGCATACTTTGATGACTACAACGGTTACAATCCGATCGCATGTGATCAAGAGGCATTATTCAAAGTTAATAGTCATTAATTATTAACTAAATTTTAACAGTCACAATGTTTGAAATTATGACTATTCAAAGAACATTTTCTGAACTATCACCTTCCTCTTCTCCATGGCTCTTTAGAAACTATTTAAGCAAGGTAAATCGAGCAATTGAACATAAGTTTTAAAAAAATCACTCTTGTCTCTCTCAGTTCAATCTGCTACTATCTCACATAAGGTTTCTTTGGAGACTATTCAATTTTGTTAGTTGCAGATTCTCGCCCAAGACTCTATTGTATCATGTGAATGAATTTGCCTATATCCCAATAGCAAACTCAGTATAAGTGAGTGAGATAAATAACATTTTAAAAACAATGCCTTCAGACACACCTCAGAACGCTTCTCCTCAAGATTGTGTGACCCCATTTTTTTCAACAATTGCTCCGCTCCCCTGGCTCCAAATTTGAAAGCATCGACAATTTTAAAGTGGAAACCATTCGATGGTGGGTTTTGATATTACTTACACTCGTCAAATTGATGATTCAAGGCAACATTTTCTTTTTTAGCTGAATAATATCTTGAGATATAGACAAAGATGAAAGAGATAAAGATAAAAGAGGATATAAACCTGTGGAGGAAAAAAGATAACATGTTTTACATTTTACGTCAGATGATAGGATTGAAAGAAAATAATTGTTTTGTCCTTTTAAGCATTGATGAGAAAACATTGCTTTATCCACTTTTGCCTCCTAGTAATATTTAATATTGGACGGGATGCAATGCGGCACGTCAATTTTATAAGTCTATATCTCATGGTCATGGCCCGTAGTTTGGGTTGTTTATAAGAAAGAGAAACAAAAGCTACGGCTAAAATAAATAGAATTTCATGAATCATAATTTTTTCTTCTTTGTCCGCTGGACCATCATTAAACCAGAATCATAATTTTAAGTCCTTTCAACACTCCCACCCATCCAACAACATTGTGCCATGAACGGATCCAAATTATTCTCCATCAATCAAAAGATAAAAAAAAACGAAAACTACAAATACAATACCCACGTGCTTTAACATCCTAAACTGGGCGTATTCTCTACAATTTTCTACCAAATGTTCATACGATTTTTGCCTATAAATGCGGCTATCCGAACACCATGCACCATCGCCAAACTGAGAAAATCTAGAGAAAGGATTGAGCTTGAGCGAAGTGAAGTAAGAGTAGGGAAACCATGGCATCCGCTTCTTCATTTCAACTTATGATTCTTGTCATACAATGTTTAGCAGCTCTGAGTGTTTCACATGCAACCAGTGTCCATTTCTTCCTTCATGCGCAAGTGGTGAGTAGAGAAGACGACCCAGAATTAATCATTCGTTAATTCGTTTCTTTAATTGTTTGCACTAATTGTGACAGTTGTGTATTGATATTTGTTTTGTTAATTATTAGTGGGCAGGGTCGTTTTGTGCGTCAGAAAAAGGTTGTTGCTTCCCAAACACAGGAATGGTTTCGCAGGAATTCACTGTGCATGGCCTCTTTCCATGCTCCAGTAGTGGGACCAGACTGATGAACTGTGATCGAGGCAACTCTTTAGATCTGTCGCAGGTATGTATTTTCTTCTTCCTATCTTCTCATCAAGAGCTACGTCGTACAAACTTGTTTATTAATTTCCCTGCTATATATATGATGATATCGATCGATATCGCCTTTTCATGGTGTAGATAACAGGCCTGCTTCACACAATGCAACGCAAATGGCCGTCGTATTCATGTCCAAGCAGCGACAGCACACCGTTCTGGGCTCACGAGTGGTCCAAGCATGGCACCTGCTCACTCTCTGTCTTCGATGGTCAATACGATTACTTTAAAGCAGGTCTCGACTTGAAGGACAAAGTGAATATCCTCCGGATCCTCAAACAGGAAGGTAATATTATATTGTTGCAGGCATGAAGATAAATTCAAGTTTCTTAATTATCACTTATATATGTAAGCAATAATAATGATGCAGGGATTAACCCCGATGGGCAGTACTACAGCTCGGAGAGAATCACACGAGTCCTTCAGATAGCAACTGGAGTAACTCCTGCACTTGACTGCACTGTTGATAAGTTTGGCAAATATCAGCTCTACCAAGTTATGTTTTGCGTGGATAAATCTGGGTCTGAATTCATGGATTGCCCCGTCTACCCTGAGCCCACCTGTCCTTCGACCATTAGGTTTCCACCTTTCAGAGGATCAGCCGCTGAAGGGATCTACCTTCGTTCCTAGATCCTGAACTGTTGCTTTTATTTACTCTAACTATTAAATAATTCACCGTTTTACTGGTGAAGTGAAATGTAGCTCAAATAATAAAATATGGATATGATCCATGTGATGTATCTCTATGTTGCATGCCTATCAAAAAGAAAGAGAGATCTATTTCCATATTTGTGCAGTACTGTGTTGGCCTTTGGGTTTATGAAAAACCAAAAACTGAATTGCTTTAGGTAGGTAGAGCTTTTAGCCTTTTAGGTTCATCATTTCGTGGTAAAGATGATCAATCCAGTTGTTTTCTCTCCAATAAATCTAACGAGGAACAAATAGTCTAAATCTTTCTCCTTTGAGAGAAGTTACTTATTTATTTTCTCCATTTTTTTGTATTTTGTATTTTTTTGTTTTAAAAATATAAAACAGTAATCATTGCTTATTTTCTTTTGCGTTAGGTTCATCATTTAAGGTCACAATTAGGGTAAAATCCAAGTTCACAATTTTGATTGAAGAATGTCTTGAGAATAAAGACACAACATTGAATGACTACCATCTAAATCTCGATAATTTACAGTAAGTAGGACATTTAAATGGGATCGGGTCTAGTAGGCACAAAAAAGTAACCACGTTAAATTAGCACTTGATAAATATTTTGGCAACTATCAAAAGTGGGTATTAATTTTTTTCAAGGATAGGCTGAGGTTATTTTAAGGGATAGGTGTCAAAAAAAATTCTAAGTGCTCATTGACTATGCTTACAACGTTGTGCTTTATTATTTTATGATTACTTTCTAACCAAATAAAGGAAAAGTTTCAAGCCCTAATTAAGTGCAAATACACCAACCGAGTGGTGGATTGGTTGGCACGTAAGTGGGTAAGCCCCAGAAGACATGCAGTTTCGAGCCTTGTTACTAATGGCTCCAAATCCATCTTTGAGAAGAGTATAATCTTGCTAGATAAAAAGTGCAGTAGGGTAAAAAGGCCAGTAATCAATTCCAAAAAAAAAAAAAAGTTCAAGTACAATATTATCATAAAGTCCTATAATCCCAACGAGCTGATTTTTGGGCAAGCTGACTTTCTAGGTAGCGCCCATTCAGTTATGGATTGTGTGATGCCAAATGAGGTAACAGTTCCTAGGGGTGTTCACTATATGGTTCAAACTGTAAAACCGAATTGAATCAAACTGAATATATAGTTTGGTTTGGTTTATACCTATAAATGGTTTGATTCGGTTTGAGAATTTTCTAAATTGTGGTTTATGGTTTTGGTTTGGTTTATTGAATTTTATAAACGAACCAAACAGTAAACCAAAATTTTATATACATATATATAATATAATATGAATATTTGATATATAAACATTATACATAATATATCTAAATGAAAGGTGTAAAATTATAAATATATAATAAACTCTTTATTTTATAATAAAATAATATTAAAAGTTTTAAGTTTTAATTTTTAAAGGATCTATTTGGGCTTTCTAATTGGTTTAAGTCCAAAAGAATCATAGAATGGTCCAAAGTCCCTAAACCGTATTAGAAACCGCACAAACCAAAATAAAACGGTTTGGTTTAGTTTGGCTTCTATACCAAAACTGTTTGGCTTGGTTTAAAAATTTCTCAAACCGTAATTTACTGGTTTGGTATGAGATCTCCCAAATAAGGGTCAAAAACCTACATAGAGATAATGACTGGAAGGACAAATTAATTTTTTATGTTACACACCAACTTTTAGCAAATTCTGTATCTGCTACTCACAATTTGTACCCACATCCATACCCACAGAGCACCACCACAATGTATTCAGAACATCTCCCCATGAATGACAAGGGAAATATTCCCAATGTGCAGTTGTCATGTCTCATGGGTAGAGATGCGGGAACATCTCATGGGTAGCAGATCCTTTTAGCATGGAAGATTCCTCCTTTAAATCCCAACCTCCCCTGTAAACAATCCAATTAATATGAACAAATTTAATTATATTTATACTAGTATAAATGATTTTTGGACTTCTTAATTACAGAAATTGTCCATCTGTTTTTAAGTTGCCTTCATTTGAAGATGAGGGCAATAATGACAATTTGATCAACTATAGCATTTACTTAGAAATCTTTTAGCATAAGGTGTCCATGCTTTTCAAGTTATCCTTGGTTAACTGGGCAAAAATGTAAATTCAGTTGTTATAATGTTCTCTTTAATATATAGCTGTTAAAATGTTTATTTGTTCCTAAAGTGCCTTGGGCGTTTGCAAAAGCACTTCTAACCACCAAAAAGATGAAACATATATGTGAGGGCAGAAATCAAAATTATTTGAGCTACCACAATAATTTCATTCTAATCTACCTCATTAAGTTCTATATTTAATGCATTAACTCCAATTTCTCACATTAAATCTAATATTATACTTTTGGCTTTCACCACTAATGGTTTAACCATTGATGCCATAATTAAATAATAAAAGATTTAAAATAATAGATATAAACATGAAAGATTATAAAAATGTAAAAATTCTGTACAAAAAGTTGACATTTCTCTAATATTATATGTTTATTATATTAAACAAAATGGTTAATCAAATAATATATATACACACACACACACACACACACACACACACATATATATATATATATATACTCAAGGAAATGGTGTATGGAAAGAGCCCTTAGAATTCACAAAGATGGAATAGTTCATATCTTGTAATGGCGTTGACCAGGTGATCTATTCTTCATAATGGACAGCTGTATTTGGGGCATGCCTTGATGATATTTGTGAAGTCAATACATATCCACCATTTCCCATTAGATTTCTTAACAATGATTACGTTAGATAGCCATTTAGGATAGTGTACCTCTCTAGTGAAGTCGGCATTGAGTAACTTGTCCACTTCCTCTTCAATAACTTTCCAACGTCCCAGTGCAAAGTTCCTCTTCTTTTGCTGAATTAGCTTACAACTTGGGTCCATGCTCAACCTGTGAATAATGACCGAGGGGTCAATTTCTAGCATATAGACAGCAGACCAATCAAATACATCAACATTATCTTTGAGGAAGCTTACTAGTTCGGAAAGTGTGTCTTAAGGAAAGAGAGACCCAACTAGCACTATCTTCTCGAGCTCGACTTCATCTGAGTGATGTGTTGAGGTTCTGTCCCTATAGTGATGGGTAGGGCTATTCTTCCTTCTGGTCTCATAGCTGCTCCAAAGAATCCAACTAGAAGCACATCAATGGGTTGTAGTTGGTCTGGCGTCAACTGCATCTTCTCAAACGCCTCATAGAATAAGACATCAACTAAAGAAACATTGTTTATGAGGATTCTTCTCAGTTCATAGTTGACGATTATCATCAAAACCACCAACGCATCGTTGTGGGGTATAGACACACCTCTGAGGTCATCATTTTAAAAGGAGATGAGCTCCTCCATCCTTTGCTTCTTTTGTACCCTATAATCAACATTCAATTGTCGAGCATAGGATTTTCTAGCCAAGGTAGTCTCTCCCCCTAAAGCTGAGCCACCAGCAATAATGTCAATGACCCCGATCAAAGTATGATTAGGCTGGGGATCAGCTAGTGATGGTGCAAAAGACAATGTTGGAATTTCATCGCCAATGTAGTCTTTCAAATGTCCCTATAAAATGAGGGAGTCAATCTCATTATTGAGATTGTAGCAATCTTCGGTATCATGGCTCGTACTACAATGAAACTTGTAGTATTTCTTGGGATTTCCCCTTCTAGGGTTCCTTTTCAACTTGGCAAGCCACTTCGTGTACTCCTACTTCCCTACTTGCATGAGAATATGAGTTCGGGAAGAGTTCAATGGAGTATACCTGTCACAGGATGGTACCAACAGCTTCTTCTCATTGTTCTTACTATTTGGGCTATTGTCTGGTCTGTCATTGTCCTTCCTTTTCTTTTCGCTCAAGCTAGTTACTGAGTTTGGTAGGCGCTTATTGGCCTCAGTTTCCTCAACTGCTAAATATTTTTGTACTTTTTTGAGAAATTCCACCTTGTTCTTAAGCGGTGTCTTGGAAATACACCAGCTGAGGGGTCACAAGCAGAGGCCATTGATGGCGGCAGCCATAGATACTAAGGTGTCAAGGTCTTTAACCTCGTGTTCCTCCTAGTTTAATATCTTCATATAAGTGCAAAGGCTCTCCCTGGGCTTTTTCTTGATGGACATCAAGGAGATGATGATCTTCTAGCACCATCGACTGCTCATAAAGTAGGCTAGGAAAAGGTTTGCAAATTGGTCCCAAGAGTTGATGGATTGAAGGGGGAGTGTAGAGAACCATATATGAGTAGCTTCCTTGAAAATGGCCTGAAAGGACTGGGACATGAGGGTGCCTGAGTACCCATGAAGGAGCATTAGGGCTCAAAAGCTTTCCTGGTTGTCTTCTGAATCCATGCTTTCATCATAGGTTTCAAGAATAGGCACCTTGAAATTAGGCAGGAGCAACTCCAAGGTGATGAAGTCAGCAAAAGCCTCCATCCTACTGGGTGAGGTGGGCTAACTGGTGGAGGCATCACCTCTTTCCTCCATTAACTGTCTTATCTCATCCTGAATTGTGCCTATTTGCTCCTGGGGGTTTCTGAGGCATTAATCAATTTGAGGTATGGGGACCATGGTTTTCTCTCGAGACTCTATCACCCAAGATAGGCCTGCACGGCTCCTAGAGAATTCAGATTTGGCTGGGTCCTAGGCTCTACGAGCACGATGATCATTGAGGTGATCATAGGGATAAAAAATTGCTAGGGGAGAGGCGTGGCATCGGCTTGCTCCCGATTTATGAGGGGGGGTTGTAATGGTTGGAGCGCCCTCCTTCATCCCTATTGTGGTTGGAGGCCTTGCAATTGGCGTGACAATCGCTATATTCTTCCAGGGTGTCACGGAGATGGGAGTTGTGGTGGTTTCCATCTCGGGTGGGTGGAAGCCAAGATGTGTTGAACCAGTGCTTTCTTGCCCAATGACTACTACTGCCAAACTCCAAGGGATCTTCGACAATGCGCCCACCTAGGCGTTGGCTCACCGTAATGTGGGCAGATTTCCTACCCTGTTGTTCCCATCCTCTGAAAGGAAGCCTTATGTGGGAGCCCTCCTCTCGAGCGCCCTAACTTATCTAGTTGTTGAGCCAAGTTTTCAAGTAGACGGAGCACCACATTGAGTTGTTTATGATTGGCTAAACTTTGGACATTATGGACATTGTCCTAATTATCAACCATTTTTGGAAATGTTAAGTAGTTTCTTAGAGTTTTTTGTGAAAAGGTAGTGATGCTAAGTCTTTCCCATAGACAACACCAACTAATGTTGCCAAATTTGGAGCCGAGGGCAACAAAGTAATTTCTGAGGTTTGAGGGTTGTGGGTTGCACCTACTAAGAGTGGAAAGATGTCAGAGGCCCTGAGAGTCTTCCTAGGGGTGAGGACTCCAAAGATCAAGTTAGTTGAGGGCTCAGAGAATGCTAAGGTCACCACAAGAGAGTAAGTAATGGCTCAAGTATGTGCGCATACCTTCAGGTGGGGAGTAATGCACGACGTGTAACCATCCCATAAATTAGGGTCACATAGGAGGACTTGGAGAGGTGTCAGCCAACCTTGACCCCCTAATTAGTGACTCAGGAGTAAATGCACCCATAATGTGCACCCATTTTAAGTGCTCCATAATCGCTAAGGGCAGGAATTACACAATTGCCCTTAGGAGATTGTCCTCTATTAAAAATACCCCTATCCGATGCCATGTATCAGGGTCTAACAGGCTGACTAAATTGAAGGGATGGGAGATTCATCACATAGATGGTTGAACCATGTAGGAAGGTTGGGCCTTTACTCCCATCCGGGAATCCTATTCCCACTTTAGAAAATTACATTTTCAAGGTTCGTTCTTATAACCAAACTGGACCAAATCTGAAACCAAATTAAGGGAGGGATATACCTGATACGTAATCCATGCAAAAATGCTCCTCCAACGTATTTTTTCACGCCCAAAGAGTGTACCAAATCCTCCCTCCACTGAAGATGACACAACTTAGGATGAGGCAGGATCAACAGGTAGTTCTTCACTAAGAACTTGTGATTCTTCAACAAGAATCGAATGGGACAGTGAGAACATCTTCTATAAATAGCACATCACACATCCATACATCACATGCATGAAACAAATTGATCAAATCAAAAAATATTTGTAAAACCCTTAATTAATTAGATTAATTCAGTATCAGCCCAACATAGCCCATAATGTTATAATATAACATTATCTAGGTACATGGGTTGTACTGCAAAAGGCAATTCGGCCCATGTAGCTAAATCAGGGCTGATTCAGTTTTATCATATTAAAACTGGGTTTTATAGAGGTGGGCCGAATTAAAACTTGAAGTGGACCATCAACTTTCTGGCCTAAATTGAATTTGGGTCAGAAAAACCAACCCTATCGAACCAACAATTCGGTCCAACTAGTTTGGACCAAATCTGGTATAAATCGGCCCAAGTTTTGGTGTCCAATTCAAGATTTAATTCAAGAATGATGATCTGAAAATAAATTAATTCAAGATAATCAAATTATCAAAAAACTAAAATCAGAAGGATGCACTGTGATTTTCTTAGATGTCCTGCAAACCTGTTGATGAGACCAAAACGAACCCTAATTTTATCCCCTAATATTTACTCTTTTATATTTATTTATCACTTAAATGAACTCGTTACTCTTGTCTTTCGATCTAGGGCAATAAAGAAGGCAATTGGAAGAAAACATGGCAAATCAGGTGATTTTGCACAGTTTCGGCGACAGTCAGTAATCTGGGCCTAACTCTCAATTCCAGACACTGAATTAGACAATTCAAGAAGCATTAGAAAGATAAAAGGAAGGCCCACAACTTTTGTGTTTTGGGTTTTGATAGATTCGGCCCGCATTGAGTACGAAAATGAGCCCAAAGTCGGAGCAAGTTCGCAGCTAGGCCCATTTCACAACTTAAGCCCAACTCGCAGAAGTACCTTGAAGCAGCCCAACTCGAATTCAAGAGTTAAGAGTCCGAATTTCGAATGTAATCTCCAAGGAGAGAGTTTTATCAGATCTAAAGTCTTGAATGTAATCCTAGAGAGATAAGAAGATTAGATAAGAGATAGGATAGGATTAGTTCAAGATAAGATCAAAACTCCCTAAGGATAAGATGATCTCCTAGAAGGAGTTGGAAAACAACCCTCTCCTTTGGCTATATAAAGAGGGGGGCGAACCAGCTCTAAAAATCACTCATTCCAAGATCCAAGAGATCATCAAGAAGACCAAGAAGCAAGAAGGCAGTTCGGCTATGGAGAAGAAGAGCATGGAGATTGCGCAGATCATGAGTAGCTAAGCTTCTTTTTCTGGTACAAGGGGGGAGGTTCGATTGTGCCATTGTGAGGTTCTGTAGTTACTTTATTTTCTTTCTTTTTAATTCAAGTATTCATTGGTTCTTGTGCACATTTTTATTGGATGTTAATGTTAATTAGTCTGACAAACTGAATTAATGTTGATTTTCCTACTGCTATCCATGATTTCGGTGATCCGTAATTGTCACGAATAATGGTACAAGTAGCAATTAGGTTGATATCTTTTTTGGGTCAATTGTTCGTGACAGCCTTTGACCAATGTTTTAACATGGTTCAACATAAAAGAATCGATGGAACAAAATTCAGTAATTGCAGCTATCTCAATTATTGTTATTTTGGTTTAACTGTTTTCACAAATCTTAATGCTATCATTGTTTAACATGGAACACTATCGTACCCAGTTGAGTGGTGATAAGTGTTGATCGAATGCTAGGTTTGGTCAACTGAATTAGGAAAACACAAGGTTTATTATGGCTATCCTAATAAATCTAAGGTTAAATGCTTGAATTGCAAGAATGCTGAATTGAACCTAGGATCGATGGTCAATCGATTCAACCCGAACCCTTGAACCAGAATTCGGTAAGACTGATTTTCTCTTGTTTGTTTAGTTTGTTATTCTTTTAATTTTAGTTATTTAATTTTCCCACACAATTACTTTACCCATTCGGCTAAGAGATTACTGATTTGCTCCCTGTGGGATTCGACCTAGAACCACTTTTACTGCAAATATTTTATCATGGGACTAGTAATAATTTTGAGGGCTTCGACAAACCCGTCACCTGCAAAGTACAGTTAATCGTAGATTGCAGAACTAATATCTGCAAAATCGCAGATCCCAGAACTTGTTTTTGTGAAATATTTTTCTCCTATTTTGCGCACTCCAATAATCTCCATATGGAAATAAAATAGAAAAACCTAATTTTTTCTATTATTACATCACATCGAATTCCTATACAATTTGTCTAAATATATATATATATATATATATATATATATATATATATATATTTATAGACCCAATTGAATATAAAAGAAATCGCAGGGTGGGTCATTCTTGGCACCATAAAGATTCGATCTCCATCAGATGTGCAGCCCAAAAATTCAAGAAACTTTCGCAGAACAATTCTATAAGTATGACAGAATAATAAAGATTTATTTTCCATATCATCTGCCCATAATCTGGGAACCAATTCCTAGAAAAAATGCTATCTGCGCAAATTAGGTAGAACGCCTTCTGTCCATTTGCGCAGATTCATATCTGTTCTAATTTGGTTCAAGACTTGAACCTGGTTCTGATACTACTGAAGGGATGGGAGATTCATCATATGAATGGTTGAATCCTGTAGGAAGGTTGGATGAAATTTCAAAAATTTCTTTACTCCCATCTGGGAATCCTATTCCCAATTTAGAAAACTACATTTTCAAGGTTTGTTCTTATAACCAAACCGGACCAAATTTGAATTCAAATTAAGGGAGGTATATACCTGATATGGAATTGACGCAAGAATGCTCCTCCCAACATAGGTATTCATGCCCAAATAGTGTACCAAATCCTCCCTCCACTGAAGATGACACAACTTAGGATGAGGCAAAATCAACAGGTAGTTCTTCACCAAGAACTTGTGATTCATCAACAAGTATTGAATGGGATAGTGAGCATAACTTCTAAATTATTTCTTCTGGCAAGAAGCAATATCAAGATCAAATCTTGATCAAGTCTAAGAATTGGAGATCAAACAGGGTAGGGCAACAAGAGCAAGAAGAAGAAGAACTGAAGGCAAGATCAGTCTAACTAAGTTGTCTTCTTTCTATACTGAGTGAATGTGTTTTCAAGGTTTGCCCTGCTCTCTTATTTATAGCCTTAAAGAGACAACTACTAATCTCATTAGGAGTTTCCTGATCTAAATCTTTATTTGGATCTGGACTCTTTAAGTGATAAGGATAACCCCTTATCTTATCTGTAGATAAAGATCAGCCTTCCTAATCAAATAAGGAGTTCCTTGATCCAAATCTTTATTTGGATCTGGACTCTTTAAGTGTTAGATAGTGTATGCCCTTAGCTCCAATCAGATTGATGTACATTATGACATTTATTGTAAATGGATAAAGTACATATTTGATTCATGTTATAGTGGTATGTTTCTGTGCAATACACTTAAACTTGACACTTATGAGATTCGTGTTAGTTTAGAATGTTTATAGCCATTGGATAAGTCTGGGGAGATTTATCCTACTAAGGTTGACATTGATGTGCTGCCAAGTGTTGGGGTGGCCTACCTCAGCTGCCAGTGTAAGACCCAAGGTACATGCAGTGTAGGTTTACTTGAAACTTTGGACCAGACCAGATTTCCAGTATTGCCCTGGACCTTGGTGATTAGTGGGCAAAACTGGAAAGTTACACCTAACCCCTAGACTCGATTATGATACTACACTAGGTATCAGATTGGGCTGTCTTTGATATGCCAATCAGTGAGATCCTTAGCGGGGGTCAAAACCTGGGTATGTTGGGATAGTCCGATAATTCATCTGAGTGGGTGATCATAGTGATAGGATTAACCCCTTTGTCGGACAAAGGTAATGATCAGGGATGCACTCTCTCTGATGGAAACCAAGACTGTCGGCAACCGATTTCAATCGTTGAAATTTGTTTCACAAAATATTTTTATATACGGATATACATATATATACATTGTGGTTTCAAAATTTTTGCAAAAGGTTTTAATTCCCGGGATCGATGTGAGTAGAGAGTGCAATACTGTTCCTTGCAACCGACAGAGAGGTCCTCTCTTGTCAGGCAGTGTTTGATAATTATGGGCTGAGAGGTTAAGTGTAAGGCCATTAAGGGTTATACCTGATGGGCTAATCTTGCATCTGCCCGCAGTCCCTGGGTTTTTATAAGGTGGTTTGGCCTAGGGACCACTTAATGTAAGTGTTGGGCCCATTAGGAGTCCATGTGATGGGCTTCAAGGGGTTCACTATCTTTTCAGTGAATTCGGTCAGGCCTTGTAATAGAGGCTGGGTTGAACCCATGTGGCTGATGTGTAGATCAATGTTTGAGTCCCATGCCATAGAAAGAAGCCCCAACTGGGCAACAGTTTGGAAGCATTCTAAGCACTTAAACTTATTGGGCCAAAAGCCCATTTTGAACTGGCCTAATTTGATTAGTTAAATAAGGGGGTAGATATGGATTAAATCAGCAGATAGGATAGGGTCTCACCCTATCCACTCAGAGATTTAGATCTAAATTTAGATTTGGATATAGAAACCTGCTAATGAGATTAGGAGAGAGTTGATCTAATTTGTAGATAAGATAAGGTCTTATCCTTATCTCTTAAAGAGAACTCCTTATCCAAATACAAATTTGGATTAGGAAACTCCTAATGACATTAGGAGCTCTCTTTAAGGCTATAAAAGTTGGAGGGGGTGAGCCATTCAGCCCATCCAAGAAACATCCAAGAATTAGAGATCAGATCTCAGATCACCAAAAGAGAAGACAGCTATGCCATCTTTTGCTCTTACGTTCTCCTCTAGTTGCTGCCATACTGCTAGTTCAATCTGTTAGACAGTTTTGTATGCCCTTAGACAGTTTTGTATGCCCTTAGTTCAATCTGTTAGTTGCTGCCATATAAGTGGAGAGTGCAACACTGTTCCTTGCAGCTGAGGGAGAGGTCCTCTCTTGTCGAGCAGTGTATGATCATTATGGGCTGAGCGGTTAAGTGTAAGACCATTGAGGATAATACCTGATGGGCTAATCTTGCATCTGCCCACAGTCCCTGTGTGTTACAAGGTGGCTTGGCCCAGCGACCACTTAGGGTAAGTGTTGGGCCCATAGAGCCCATTTGATGGGTTTCAGGGGGTGCACTGTCTTTAATAGTGTATTCGACCAGGCCTTGTAACAAAGGCTGGGCCGAACCCATGTGGCTGATGTGTAGATCAATGCTTGGGTCCCACGCCATACAAAGAAGCCCAACTGGGCAGCAGTTAGGAAGGTTAAGTGAGCACATAAGCTTAATGGGCCAAAAGCCCATTTCGAACTGAGCTATTAATTTAGTTAATTAAAGGGGCGAATTCTGAGATGGATTAGCAGTTAGGATAGGGTCTTAATCCTATCCACTCAGAGAATCCAGATCTGAATGTGATTCAGATCTAGAAACCTCCTAATAAGATTAGGATAAAGCTAATCTAATCTGCAGATAAGATAAGGGTTTATCCTTATCATTAGAAGAGAAAGCTGATCCAAATATGATTTGGATAAGCACCTCCTAATGGGATTAGGAGCTGATCTTTTCAAGTTAACAAAAGGAAGGAGGGGTCGGCAGCCTTGAGAGAGACCAAGAAACACATCAGATCCTCTTTAGTGCTGAAATCAAGAAGAGAGAATTCTGCACCCTGCGAATACTCTTTTGCCGCCTCCTTGCTCTTGCCGCCCGGATTGAAAAGGGAGATTGATGGCATGAAAGACGTTCCCTATGCCTCTGCCGTGGGGAGCATCATGTATGCCATGCTGTGCACTCATCCTAACATAGCTCAGGCAGTGAGTGTAGTAAGCAGATTTCAGGCCAACCCAGGGCAGGAGCATTGGACTGCTGTGAAAACATACTTAAGTACCTTCGAAGGACAAAAGAGTTTTGTCTAGTATTCGACGGTAGCACACTAAAGATCAAAGGGTATACAGATGCCGATTTCCAGTCAAACCCAGATGATAGAAAGTCTACATCTGGATATGTTTTCATGATAGGATCGTGTGTTGTTTCCTGAGTGTCAGCAAACAGGGGTCCTAAGTTGCAAATTAATAGTCCACAACCCAAGCCGAACGCATTGCCGTAAGTGATGCTGCCTTATGAATGAAGGTGTTCATTCATGAATTTGGAATTCAGCACATCACTCATTCCATTGTTGTATGACAACACTGGACCTACGGGAGGATGATAGTAAGAGGTAGCATCAGCGGAGAATGTGGTAGACCCATTGACTAAGCCACTGACATAGAAAGTGTTTATGAAACACGTGGAAAGCATGGGACTCCGCTAGTACCTGATTGGACCTAAGTGCAAGTGGGAGCTGTTAAACAGTTTTGTATGCCCTTAGCTTCACTCAAAATTGATGTACTTTATGAGTTTATTGTAAATGAATAAAAGTGCATATTTGATTCATGTTCCCTTGTTATGTTTCTGTGTAATACCCTTAAACTAGACACTTATTGAGACTCGTGTTAGTTTAGAATGTTCACAGCCAGTGGGTCGGTCTGGGGAGACCTATCCTGACAAGGCTGACACTGTGGTGCCACCAAGTCGGTTGGGGTGGCTTGTCTCAGCTACCGGGGTGAGACCCTAAGCACATACAGTGTGGGATTAATTGAATCTTTGAACTGGACCAGATTTCCAGTATTGCCATGGACCTTGGAGATTGATGGGCAAAACTGGAAAGATACACCGGACCCCTAGACTCGATTATGATACTGCACTAGGTGTCGGATCGGACTGTCTTTGATGTACCAATCAGTGAGATCCTTAGCGGGGGTCAAAACCTGGGAATGTTGGGACAATCCGAGAATTCATCTGAGTGGGTGATCATGGTGACAGGATCAGCCCCTTTGTCGGACATAGGTAATGATCAGGGATGCACTCTCACTGTTGGAAACCAAGACTGCCGGCAGCCGATTTCAACCGTTGAAAGTTGTTTTGCAAAATATATTTTATATGAGATATAAAAGTATATATATTATGGTTTCTAAAATGTTTGCAAAAGGGTTTTAATTCCCGGGATCCATATAAGTGGAGAGTGCAACACTGTTCCTTGCAGCCGAGGGAGAGGTCCTCTCTTGTCGGGTAGTGTATGATCATTATGGGCTGAGAGGTTAAGTGTAAGACCATTGAGGATAATACCTGATGGGCTAATCTTGCATCTACCCACAGTCTCTGGGTGTTACAAGGTGGCTTGGCCCAGGGACCACTTAGGGTAAGTGTTGGACCCATAGAGCCCATTTGATTGGTTTCAGGGGGTGCACTGTCTTTAACAGTGTATTCGACCAGGCCTTGTAACAAAGGCTGGGCCGAACCCATGTGGCTGATGTGTAGATCAATGCTTGGGTCCCACGCCATACAAGGAAACCCAACTAGGCAGCAGTTAGGAAGGTTAAGTGAGCACATAAGCTTAATGGGCCTAAAGCCCATTTCGAACGAGGCTATTAATTTAGTTAATTAAAGGGGCGAATTCTGAGATGGATTAGCCGTTAGGATAGGGTCTTAATCCTATCCACTCAGAGAGTCCAGATCTGAATGTAATTCAGATCTAGAAACCTCCTAATAAGATTAGGATAAAGCTAATCTAATCTGCAGATAAGATAAGGGTTTATCCTTATCATTAGAAGAGAAGGCTGATCCAAATATGATTTGGATAAGCA
This sequence comes from Nelumbo lutea, assembly GCF_056320005.1. Taxonomy (NCBI): domain Eukaryota; kingdom Viridiplantae; phylum Streptophyta; class Magnoliopsida; order Proteales; family Nelumbonaceae; genus Nelumbo; species Nelumbo lutea. The sequence goes on from NC_142687.1 coordinate 77,755,361, forward strand.
CCTCCTAATGGGATTAGGAGCTGATCTTTTCAAGTTAACAAAAGGAAGGAGGGGGCTTCCGCCTTGAGAGAGACCAAGAAACACATCAGATCCTCTTTAGTGCTGAAATCAAGAAGAGAGAATTCTGCACCCTGCGAATACTCTCTTGCCGCCTCCCTGCTCTTGCCGCCCTGTTTTCCAGTTCGATCTCCAGCTGTGGGAGAAGTCAAGATTGGATCTTGACATCAGTTCTTTGAGAAAGGATTGAAAAGGGAAGCTGTGCTCACGTTCCATCCTGTTGTTTCTTGTGAAGGATAGAGTTTTTGGGGAAGAACACTGCTGATTTTGCTCTATCCTGCACTGCGCCATCTTCAGTGGGAGCAGTCTTTGGATCCTTCCTTGGGCGTGAACACCTTCGTTGGGAGATATTATTTCTCCGTATTAGGTATCTTTCTCTCCCATTCCTTTTGGTTCAGATCTGGTTCAGTTTAAAGGTTCAAGATTTATCCTTGAAAATATGATTTTCTAAATAGGGAATGTGATTCCCAATTGAAGGGAGAGAAAAATTTTTGAAATTCGCCACTTATTCCGCAATCTTTGGGCGTCCATGTGATGGATCTCTCAACCCTTCACAATCTCCATTGTATGAGTGATCAAGAAGAATCTTGATATCCATCTTTGGAGAAAAGCTGATCAGAAGTCGTGCTCACTGCCTCCATCGAATTCTTGCTGAAGAATTTGGTTCGTTGGATGGACCCTACTAATTCTGCTCCAACATTCGTTGTGTCATCTTCAGTGGGAGCAGTCTTTGGAGTTTTTCTTTGAGCGTGAACACATTCGTTGGGAGATACTACATCTTCGTATCAGGTATATCCCTCTTCTACTAAATTTGTTCAGATCTGGTTCGGTTCTTGGTTCAAGATTGATCATTGAAAAGTAGTTCTCTAAAGTAGGGAATGTGATTCCTAAATGGGAGAGAGAAAATTTTTGAAATTTCACCCTACCTTCCTGTAGGGTTCGGCCATCCATACGATGGATCTCTCATCCCTTCATTAAGTGGATAAGGATAATCCCTTATCTTATCTGCAGATCCAAATCCCAAATCTGCCCCTATTTAGCTAATCTAATTAACCCAGTTCAAAATGGGCTTTTAAGCCCATTAAGCTTTCAGGCTCACTTCCTCTTTAATGCTATCTAGCTTGGCACTTTTTGTATGGAGTGGGACCCTATCATTGATCTACACATCAGTCACATGGGTTTAGTCTAGCCTCTGTTACAAGGCCTGGTCGAATTCATTGCTAAATACAATGAACCCCTGAGTCCATCACTATGGGCTCTTAATGGGCCCAACATTTACACTAAATGGTCCTTGGGTCCAACCATCTTATGAAGGCCCAATGGCTGTGGGTAGATGCAAGATTAGCCCATCAGGTATAACCCTCAATGGTCTTACACTTAACCTCTCATCCCAAAATGATCAAACACTGCTCGACAAGAAAAGACCTCTCCCTCGGCTGCAAGGTGCAGTGCTGCACTCTCTACTCACATGGATGCCGGGAATTAAAACCTTTTGAAAATATTTTGAAACCATGATATATATATATATATATATATATATATATATATATATGTATATCTCTATATAAATATATTTTGCAGAAACAAATTTCAATGGTTGAAATCAACCGCCAACAGTTTAGGTTTCCATCAGAGAGAGTGCATCCCCAATCATTCACTTTGTTCACAAAGGGACTAATCCTATCACTATGATCACCCACTCGGATGAATTCTCGGACTATCCCAACGTACCCAGGTTTTGACCCGCTCTAAGGATCTCATTGATTGGCATATCAAAGATTGCCCAATCCAACACCTAGTGCAATATAATAATTGAGTCTAGGTGTCTAGTGTAACATTCCAGTTTTGCCCACCTATCTCCAAAGTCCAAGGCAATACTAGAATTTTGGTCCGGTTTAGGGTTTCAAGAAAACCCACACTGCACGTATCTTAGGTCTCACCCTAGCAGCTGAGACAAGCCACCTCAACCAACTTGGTGGTATATCAGTGTCAGTCTTGACAGGATAAATCTCCCCAGATCTATCCAATGGCTGTGAAGATTCTAAACTAATACGAGTATCATATGTGTCCAATTTAAGAATATTACACAAAAACACACCCTAATAACATGAAACAAATATGTACTTTATTCATTTACAATAAATGTCATAATGTACATCATGCTGATTGGGGATAAGGGCATACACTGTCTAACACAAATATACCTACATCACTATCTAAATAGTGATTCTTTTATAAATCTAGGGGTGTTTTGTATTGTGGTTAGTATATCTTGTGTTCTCTACCTACTTGAATCTGTTCAGTTCAATTGTTATATGGTTAAAATCACATGGTTTAAACTATAGCACACTAGAATAATTGTATTGTAATGTGATATGGATGGGTGTCAATATGTTGTCATTACAATTTGTGAGTGTCGGGAAACGGATCACTTTGAGCTGGATTTGGAGTCGCCACCCATCAATTATATGAAATGGAGGAAATGGGACCTCTGAATATGTTTTTCAAAACCGTTTATATTTTAATAGTGACTCTGAAGCCTGAGACACCCTCTACACCAGTCCGGGTAAGGCTCTAATGGGAGAGAAAAGGGGTTAGGAAACTCTCTCCCAAGTCCAATAGGTGAGGCCCACATGGAATTCCCAAACAAGCATAAGAACAAAACTGAATTAGCCTAAGTCTTTTCTTTTATTGCTTATTAAGAAGAAAAAGAGGGACTAAACTTCTATCCTAAAGTAGATTTTTTTTTCACCTCACAACATATGATACTCAATTTGTTTGCATTTTATTCATGACTACCCTAGGAACATTTAATTACATTACTCACCTACCATCCTAAAGCTAGAAGAACCCAAAGCTACCATCCTAACCCGAAATTGCATATTTTATTTGAGTTTCATGAGTCAAATTTTAGACTTCTCCATTATGTGACATATTTCCCATTAGCTTAAGTGATCAATATAACTCTTTTTATTTCAGCCCAAACATCCAACCCCTTTGCATGCATTATTCAACATTCTTGAATTTAACATGTGTAGCTTATTTCATATAGAACTCCATCCCCAAAAGTTCATTTCAAAATGTGAAAATTCACATTTCAGCAATATTACGATTCCAAAAACATTCATTTTCCACATAATGGGATCAAGAGAGCCCAAAACCCAAAAGAATACAGCAATTTATGATTCTACTCACATTTTGGGATCAAAGAAAACCCAAAATCCAGAAATTTAAGCAATATTGTGATTCCAAAAACTTGCATCGATCTTGATACATACACCATTTTGGGATCCAAGAAATACAAATTCTAAATTCTGTTAGTGTGGCATACTTCCAAAGGCAATGTCATATTCAAATTTTATCCAAATCCATGCAAAAAGAGCAATTCAAGACTAGGATTCAATACTAGTGACAGTCCATGAGGTTCAAGTAAAAGATAAGCAAAGTAATCAAGAGAGTGGTAATTACCTCTTTGGAAGTCCCAAACATTAGCCATGTGCATTTGGAAAAGAAACCCAAGCTTTCCCAAGCAAAAACTAAGCTCCTCATGTGAAATGATTCATTGTCAACCCATTGAATTTAAGTGTGCATATGCTTTAAAGACTCCTCAATTAATTGCATGTTAATTCATCACATAAAGGAATTATGAGAGGAAATACATGTAGAATTCAATTTCCATTCCCTTCCTTGTTTTAGCATTCATCCCCCCACAAACTTACCCTCATCTTCTTTTTCACACTTGGGTTGAATTAGGGGAAAGGGATAGGGATCATGCAATTTGTTAACATCCCTACACACTTCCTTACATTCAACTTGAATTTTGTCACCCAACATTCAATCTACTATCAAAACATGAGTGATATAAGAGCATGCAAGAGGCTTATTCCCTAAGAAAATTTCCTAGTTCAAGAGAATAACATGAATACACAAATAAAGCAAATTAGCTAATACAAAATAATGTAAATCAAAACATGAGAAAGAAATAAACAATCCATTCAATTGATGCAAAGTAAAATGATTATGCAAGAAAAAAGAAAGAAACTCGTATGCCCAAACTGGGGTAAGAGAGACACACTTATTATTAATAATGGAGTCGCCATTCTGTGACAATTGGGAAATGGCTCACTTTGGGCTAGATTTTGAGTCGCCACCATCAATTATATGAAATGGTGATGGGACCTTCAAATATGATTTTCAAAACCATTTTTATTTTAATAGTGACTCCAAATCCCGAGGCACCATTAACCAATTCATGTAAGACTCGTATAGAAAAGGAAAGGGGTTAGGAACCCCTCTCCTGGGTCCAATAAATGGGGCCCACATGGAATTCCCAAACGAGCATAAGCATAAAATAAGCAATTATGTAAACAAATTAATAAAGAAAGCAAACCATAAGAGCAAACCATCACAAAAGAAAATCTACCTTATCATAATTTATTATTTTTTTATCATTTTATTATTTTTTCTATTATATTTTTTTTATATATATTTTTTTCACTTTCTTCTTTTTTAATCTAATTTTATCACTTATCTATGTGATTTATTATTTGATTTTATTGGATTATCAAATTTATTTGTTTTTCTTATTTTTTATTTTTCATCAGATTTTTTTATTTTTCTTTAATCTTTTTTTTATATTTAACTTTGTTATGCTTTTTTATAATAATATTTTTTTCTGTGTTTTTCATTATTCTTCTTCTTTATGGGTTATTCCTATTCCTTACCTACTTAGCAAATAGTGGAGTCTAATATAACCTTTCACCCTTTGTCCAATTTTCTTGTTATTTTATTATTATTTTTTTATTTCTTTTTGTTGCTTTTTTATCTTTTTTTCTTTTTTACTTTTATTAAGACCATGATAATTTTTCCTCTTCAACTAATCACCTCTGTCATTATGATTTAGCACACTAAAGATTACCTTGACTTCTTTTAGAAAAAAATTATGCATGATGAATAAGTCCCATGGAATCTCAATTGAAAAAGACTTCAAACCACACAGTTCATAATCACAAACCAACAAAGAGATGAAAGATAGATGTCTAAACTAAACAGATTAACAATTAAAGGAAAAACAAGACAAATCTCATGCCAATTCCAGTTTAAGCATGGCAAGCATAACAAACAACAAATCGAATCGCATCAATTTTAAAATGGCTGAAATCTATTTTACTGGCGGTAATCATCACAGAAGAGAAATCTACTTCACATAGAACAATGATCAATAACATGACCTTATTTTTGAATAACTAATATGTGGATCTGGGTTGATAGCAAGAGCTGACGGGAGTCGGTTCTGTAGAACCTCATCACCGGCTTCATCGGCTATTCCCCCTTGTTCTACAAAACAGAAATAATAATAATAATAATAATGGTAAAATACAAAAAACCTCTTTTGAAGCTTCTGACAATCATAAAAACTTTCCCTATAGTTTTACTTTAGTAAAAAGATATCCTCTATTTTTTAAAAATTCAACAAGCACCTCCCTTTCGTCAAAGAGATGAACAATTTTATCAAAATACCTATTTTACCCTTCTATGAATTAATATACGTATATTTTTATTCAAATAGCCCTGTCTCAGCAACTCCATAATATGATCAAACACTGTTCATCTTCTTCCTCACACACACAGCGACAGAACAGAGGTGCACTGCCCCCTCCAACCTTCCCTCTTCTTTAATGGGTGGGCAACCATGGCGGCAGATGGATGACGATGTCAAACATCCAACGATGGTACTGGGAATTTCGTTCAGCAATGGGAACAGTAATCTGTTTTCTCCTTCATTACATGCTTCCTCCTGTAATGGGTGGGCAACCTTGTAATGGGAATTTCGTTCATTACAGGGCTAGCACCAAAGTTGATAGCCCTTGCTAGCTCAGATCCAAATAACTGGTCACTGATTGGAAACTTGAAGTGTTATCCCATGGAGAAATATTTATGTTTGAAATTCCCGAAATTGACTTACTGTTTGTAGCATCTATTGCTTGCTTCTTGTTGTGAAACAATTCCGGTTCCGTAAACCATGGGTGAGCACGCTTTGGTGCAATTCTGGAAGAATTATCACAAGTCATCTCACCATCATTTAAGCACCCAGGACCTTTTGCCATCCAAAATCCCTTTGCAAACCAACAAGGAAACACATAGGATTGGCATTGACTCTGCTTTTAGAAACCATTCCACTATGTAGTTCAAACTAGAAACTCTAAAACACTAAAACCCTCATCGATGAGGGTACTGGTAACACGTGGAGGCGGCAAGGTAAACCCTTTGCATTTGTTCCATTGTGCAACAATAAGCATCATTGAGAATTATAATGCTTAAAGAGCAGATAACGAAGTTACCCTTCAAAGCAAATCAATTCTTCAAGATCCATCCAGCCCTGCAAAAGCTTGATCAAGTGTAGGAGTATGTAGCTCTGGATATTTATGATGCATAAGGCATTGTTCAGAAACAATATCTCTAGGACATATACTACCAGTTTGTATTTCATATAGATCAATGTAAATACCAACACTTCAAAATGCGAAGATTACTTGTATGAGATGCATAGATTTGAACATTTGATCATTCTGATCAATCACCATGAAACGTCTTACCATTTATCTTTTCATACTAGCAAAAGATGGCATGCACATACAGTACTACCTTCAAATAGAAAGTTTGGAGGCATAGACCACGTTCCTTATGTCCCTCTATAATTCTATCAGTATGGAATAAAATACGGAGGTATCCCACTTTTAATACAGTCAAACTCATTCTAACACTATGTACCCATCTCTTGGCATTCATATCTCTATGTATGGTGGCTGTGGCAGTGAATCCTCTTCTTGCTTGACTCTTCAAAACTAATCTACTTCTGGCTTGGTAACTATTGCACATCACCAATTCCTTTTGCACAATAGCTAAAGACTCTTCAGAACCCAATGGTTGAACTAATACCTAATCTATAGGTTATTTGTAGGATCACACTCAAACAATTTAATAAAGCGGGATTGGAACTCCAAACGACACGATCAAATCAAGTTATGAACCCGGAGCTTTCCTACGCTAGTCTACGACAAGGATAAGTATATAAATAAACACAAGCCCTCGGGTCAACACAGTCGCACACCAGGACGACCGATGGAAACTCGAAAAATGAATTTGTCTAAGCTTTGAAGTTTTGTTGTAGTATGGGTTGTGCTTCGATAGTGTAAGTCGAAAAATGAATTCGACCGATGGAAACACAAGCCATCGGAGCTTATTCTCATCGAGATCACTGTTGAGATTAGATAATTGATCGAACTAGTGCCCGATCTTCCTTACTATCTACCTGTCACCTGCAAAAGCTAATCCATGCATGTAAATTCCCCATTCAATTTTCAACACGAACCAATTCTTCATTATAGGAGGAAGAATGGATGGTCAACCATTCTCGTTGCTGAACGAAATTCCCAGTACCATCGTTGGATGTCTAACATTGTCATCCATCTCATTTTCGTTGAAACAAAGACTGGTCGTTAGTGAGGAATTCTCAGATGTGTTCCCCTCTTTAACAGCTAGTCCACCATCCCAGTACTTCCTTGGACGACTGACAGTTTGGTTGGGTGGAGGTGGAGATCGAATTCAATCGCCACCGTTGTGTGTTTTAGTCGGGGAGAGAGGAATGATGAATAGTGTTATTCCTTGTTTATGGGGAGAGAGAGAGAAAATCAGAGGGAAGATTGGAGGTGGGAATGCACCACCATTCTACCGATGTGCCTTGTGAGGAAGAAGATGGAGTGGATTATGGAGTTGTTGAGACAGGGTTATTTTAGTAAAAACAGATGCATATTAACGTTTTCTGTCTTGGTCATTGACGAAAGGGAGGTATGTTTTGAATTTTTTAAAAATAAAGGGGAGGTTTTTGTTAAAATGAAATTATAGGGAAGGTTTTTATATTTTACCTTAATAATAATAATAATAATAATAATAATAATAAAGAAAGTGAATCCGAGGAAAAACACGTAGAAGCCGGATGTATGTGGCCAAAAATGATCAACGAAACAAATGCTTGAGGTAAGACAATACAACTAGGCCTGTAAACGATATTCAAAAATCCGAATTCGAAACCGAGATTCGGCACAATCTAATCGAATTCGGATAGTTCAAATCATATATTTGGTCGAATTCGAATACCAATTTTTTACCGATTAAATTATCGGATCAAATTCGGATATGCATTGATCCGATCCGATAAATATCCAAACCGATTATATATATATATATATATATATATATCTGTAAGTATAAAACTAAAAAGAAGGTTAAAAAATAAAAGAAAACAATTTTAGAATTGAGAAAATGAAAAATAACATTCGACGATTCCAATTTCGAAATTGAAATTTATCTCTCTCCCTCTCTAGCTCTCTCCAGTCTCCACTCTCCATCTTTCAAACCCTAACCCTAACCCTTCATCTCTTCCTTCGCCATCGCCGCCCGTGCAACCACCATCACCGGTCACCGCCCCTCATCCTCCGCTACTCCACCTCTCCTCAATCCTCTCTTGTCACTTCATCGGTTGTCTCTCATCTTCTCCTATCCCTCATCCTCTGCTGCTTCGTCAATACTTAGTCATCTCTCATCTTCTCCTCTCTCGTCACTTACTGACTCAGCATTACCATCTGCTCCACTACTCTACCTCTCCTTAGTCCTCTCTCGTCATTTCATTATTCGTCTCTCATCTTCTCCTATCCTTCATCCTCCGCTACTTCGTCAGAATTTAGTTGTCTCTCATCTTCTCCTCTCTCATCACTCACTGACTCAACATTGCCGGCCATTACCATCTCCTTCGCCGCTGCTCAACGCCTCAAGGCCCTCAACTGTCCAGCATCACCGGCCATGTGCTACAAGATTGCCATTGTGCCAAGTGCCAATAGTCCAAAATCAATGGCCAACACTGCCATCGCATTCACACTACCGGGAACTGGTGTATTTGGAAGCGTGTCGTTAACCACTTTGGAACACTAGTTTTAATATTTATAAATTTCTCCATTCCTCATAACAATTATAAACGCAGTAAATGGTGAGAACGGGTTGTATCCATAGGGAAGCGAGGGAAAAATCATTACGAACTTTAATCCAGATAAAAGAACACAAAGGAAAGGTGC